>NC_141027.1:37412500-37477500 GCF_052040795.2 Danio rerio
TGTGTTCTGTTGTACTGTATCAACACTGGAGGAGCCGGACAGTGACTAACTCCTCTTCCCACTGCAATACTGCATTATCAGACTAAAGTGAAAACATTTCTTTTAGCTAAAGGTGAACAAGGCCATCATATTCATTGCTCATATAGTCATAGATCACCAAAACTATATATCTATCTATCTATCTATCTATCTATCTATCTATCTATCTATCTATCTATCTATCTATCTATCTATCTATCTATCTATCTATCTATCTATCTATCTATCTATCTATCTATCTATCTATCTATCTATATATATATATATATATATATATATATATATATATATATATATATGTTTTATTTATTTATTTTTTTAATGCCAGTCTCCAGCCATAGCGTTCTGATTCTCTAGAGTATGAATATGAAACAAAAAAGACCATTCATCTATCACAATGAGTAAAACAAAGAGTATAGTTCATATGCAGCAAAAAATCACATTATAACATTTGGTTAATAATTTACAATCAAACTAAATTAAATGTTATAAATTTGCCAGACATAAGATGTATGTCTATATTTTCCTGATGTACAGTGTGGAGGATAGTTTGAGTGACAAAACGCTGTCCAAGGATTATTGCTGAACTGCAGAAACTTGTGTGGTCAGAAAACAGCATCTTAGTCTCCACAAGCTTTTTTGGGAACAGTTGCACGTGCACACACACACACACGGTTGTGTAATATTTTATAGGGACTTTCTATACACATAATGAAATTTATGCTGTACACAATGTATAGACCATTTTGACGGATGTAAAAAATAACAATAGTCCTAAAGTATTTAATGTGTCCCTAAAGGGTTTAGCTCCAAGTTGCCTCAACACACCTTCCTGGGTGTTTAAAGTATACCTAGTAAGATCTAATTAGCTTGATCAGGTGTGTTTTATTAGGGTAGGAGCTAAAATCCGCAGGACACCGGCCCTCCAGGGACAAGTTTGGTGACCCTTGCCCTAGATTAGATTATCTTACTCCAGCATTTCTATGATTCTGCCAATCATATTTTCAAGTTCAGGAGAGAAGCAAAGGCGGCTGACGAGTCTTCTTTTCATTGTTTCACATACATTGCTCAGCAACATAGACACCTCTAAATTATGTTAAAAGAGTCACATACTGTATGTATAAGGTATAATTCACCTAAAATGTCATTTTTGTCTTCATATAATGCTGTATTCGCGAGCTGTTCCCACAGAGAGGGTGGGCGTGCACTCTACTTAATGATAGAAGCGTGCGCGTCTTGGTGAACAGAACCTGCATAGGCTGTAAGTAACCGGTAATAAAGTTGTAAATAATATTCAGTCTGTGGCACAGAGTGATAGTTTGAGAGCCGCGCGTGAAGTACTGTATGAACAGCACTTAGCAGTGAAAATAAAACCAAAGCGTGCACACCTTTTAAATAATCATATCACATTTTAGAGTTATGATTACGACAAGCATTTGGTATGTTTTTTCTTTTATAGCGAACCCACAGTTGTGCATGAAAATAAATGTTTACAGTGTCAGTATAACTACTCTAGCCTATATAATGTTGATTTTACCAGTGAATAAAATGGTCTGATGTTGTCAATAACAGATTGCAAGCATATTGACCTTATTCTCCGCAGACGAGCGGGCGCTGCCATTTGAATCTTTTTGGCACGAGACTTCCGGTCTCATTCACTTCCATTCATTTTTAGACATTAAAAACTGCTCGTTTCGCTGTTTGATGTTGCAAACTGATATTTCCTTGTTATATTATTCAACTTGGTCTGCATAGTCATGCAAACATTTGTTTGTAGAGCAAGTAGTTTGACCGTTTTTTGCCATTTATTATTCCTTGTCATTTCTCCCACAGGCGACTGAAACGGAAGTTCTTAGACAATCGCGAAAACAGGCGCACTTCCGCATTTTAGAATAAGGTCATCTCAAACATTATTCAACATCAGAAATATTATAAGTAGAATAGAATTATTTATAGAAATCTTTAGACTTACACATAATATTGTTGTTGTTTTACCATATTTTTGAGAAAAAAATAAACAAAAATAATAATTGCTGACTTATATGAACTTTTATTTTACATCTACAGAATCATGAGAAAATCGTGATCTTTATTTTAAGCATTAAGCGATTCTTATTTTAGCCAGAATCGTGCAGCTCTTCTCTGTTATTTATAGGCCATTTTTCTCATGGGATCAGAATTGTCCTCACAATGTCATTATATTTGTGGAGACCTTTGATCCTCACAATGTTAGGAATACAAGGTACTGTGCACACAAAAATCCTCTGGACTCATTAAAAAAAGAAAAACGTATATTTTTAGCACTTTGGTCTCTTTAAAATTCCAGCTAATAATGGAAAAAAACTTGACTGTCTATGCTGGAAGTTTTTACAATGAGCCATGGTTGAACCTTTTATAAAGACAATGATTTAAACATCAATATTAACAGAAAAATGTGAGCACAAATGTAAGGTTCCGCATTGGTCATCCAAGTGTCCTGGCCTGAATCTAGTAGTGAAGGTGATACTTGAGAGAAGCACAGAACCGGAAGCATTCTGTATTGAAAAATGTTCTCCAGATATCCTTTAACCTCCTCAGGCATTATAGGATAACACTCAGAGTCGTTATTTGGGCAAATTGAGGTTGCAAATAGTATTGAATGAAAGGCTGCCAATAATTTTTACCACCACATTTTTTCAGAAAGAGCATTTTAGATTTTAGCCCATTTTCTGTTGTTTTATTTTGATGAAAATTAGATTTTTGAACAAAAAATAAAAAGTATAAACAATACACATTTGTTTTCACAACCTTCTTTGTTAATTTTTTACCAAGGGTGGCAATAATTTTGACCATTACTGTCATTAAATATATTCATTTTTTATTTTTATTTTTTTCTCGTCTTCATTTTTATAAATGAATCTGCGGTGTCATTTTGATCTACTGTGTCTTCTGTGTATACAAAAGAAAGCCAACAGAGCAGCAGAAATGTGTAAGTGGTGGAGAATGTGAGATCTCTGCAGCTCAGTGTGAGGATAATTTTGAGAGCCTCTTGGAGCTTATTGAAGGAAAGGCAGTCTGACAACTCATCAATGTTTTCTGCCACTGCACTAAACTAATGAAAGTGCTATTTGATCTCGGCCTGAAAGGGCTCAATACCACTCCTGCTATCATTTAAGTCCCAGACTTCATCCAAATCTGTCTCCAGATCCCCAGATATCAGGCCAATACATGACTGAAAAAACTGTATTCGTAATAGTGGCATTGAGAGGCGGGCAGTGGAGGGAGAACTCTTATACATCTGCTTAATTGTTGACTTTTTATGTTTTCACCTTTGAATACTGCAAATGTCTTGAGGCACCTAGCATATTTACTGCAGCTAAGTCAACCACCTTAAACATTTTAAACATAAAGCAAAAGGTTTTTGTATATATATATTGATGTGCGAGTAATTACTGTAAGCTACAATAGCTGCTTGTGCTTTGTTGATGTACTGTACCATTTAGTAAAACTGCATAGATATTCTTCTATGTATCCTTTTTTAAAATACATTTACGCTAAAGACCACTGTATGCTACTGTAGCACACTCAGACTGACTAGGCTTCTGAAATTTTTCAATCTAAACACTTAAATGTAACTATATTAAATAAGTATGCTTACCATACATTAAAAAAACAAAAGTTGTTTAATGAAGTGTGTTTGACAATGCTTTCAGTATTTCTGCTTCATAATTTTATGTTTTTTTTTATATTGTATGCTGTAAATATTTGATCATACATACAATAAAGGCAATGAAAATGTGAAATATTGTTATAATTTGAATCCGTCTACATATCAGGGATATGATCTTTCCATTTAAATGCAGATTTTTTGACAGTGGTGAGACAGCTCATGTGAATTATGTAAATTAGAGGTGATAATGTGCAATGTATGCATGCTGTTAGTATGTATAATATGTATTGCTCTGGCTTTTTAGTGCGTACTCACACTAGGTACATTTGCCTTGAACCATGCCGAAGTGTGATTGTCCCCCCTCCCTCTTCCCGAAGGCCTGCGCTCACACTGCTTTTTTTGCCTTCCGAACCTGAGCATGGATACGTCATCGATGATGGGACTGTTCAGTTTAACAGGAAAAGAATTGCTCTCGCTCAGCACAGCGGACATTGCTTTAGTTATATTGTTTTAGTCAGGTGGGATGAAGTGACACGCAGTCAAATATTTTACGCTCATAAATTAACATAAAAGTCAAAAGTATTAGGAGGTTTGCTGAAGGTGCAGCTAATATGCAGTGAGGGGTTTGGGTCTTTAATAATCTATGACAGTTCGCATTCATTGAAAAGTAAGAATGATTAATAAATCCACATGAAACATTGCCTTTAAAGTGATGTCGCATCTTCAGTTTCGCGCCTTGCACTCTCACTACAAGAGTACCGCACTAAAGCCTAACCAAACCACGCTCTGGCACACCTTTTCCAACTGGACCATGCTTGGGCCTGATTCAGAGCACTCACATTTGTCAAATGAACCGGGAATCACGCTTGGGCACGGTTCAGATAGCATTGTGTGAGTGTTTCATTTTTGTTTTCACGACCATGCACATTTCACTCAAGAAGGTATTTGTCAGTGACTATTCTCCTCAGCATAAATCAAAACTGCCTTGTTAATGTGGTGATTAAAAATAGTAACGGTAAGCTAAGACAACACAAAGGTTACTCACTATGCGTTCTTGTCTGTAATTGCATTCTTGTGTCCTCCTGAAACATCAACAACCGTCGATGAAGTACTGTTCCAATTTAAAGTTCACATCTTGCTAAGTACAGATAAAAGTTCTAGAATTGTACTTACTCCACCCATTTTGTTGAGAACACATCGAAAGATGACTTGGCGAACTTGAAAAGCTCAGGTATCCCAGAATGCATTGCAGCCCAACCAGCGAAAGCTAACGGCGGAGGAGAAAACCTGCACTGTTTAAAAAATACTCCTCTGTTGTGTTACAAAATAAAGTTCAGGCGAGAATGTAGTTGTTTTATTCTCGAATCGGCAGTTTATTTACAAGGATAGCGCGTCCTAGATGATGTGCCCCAGCTCATGCGGACTCTAAGCTTCGTCATCACCCCCTCCACCGACAGCAGTTTTACTTCGGCCAGTCCATCACAGATGTACCGATGGATCTCATCTCTCAATTGTAGTTAAAACATGGTATTTAATACATCTTGTGATATCTAACAGACAGTATTAAATCTATTATTTTGTTCTAAGGTATCTTATTTTGGCAGTGTTTTTTGTTACGTTTTATAATTGTCTTTAATTATGTTACTGTGTTGTACGCTGTTTGTCTTTGTCTTTGTTTTTAACGTTATTTTGTTTATTTCCTATTGTTTACTTCTTGTTTTATATACTTGTATAATGTCAATTGTGGTTCATTAAATCTGATAATCAAAGACACATGTCTGTGTATAATGACACATTTTACTTCACATTTAAAGGGATTTATGTTTACATTTTCTTAAATCAATATTGATTTAGAATATTAATATAATATTAATTATAAAGGCGTGCTTTATATAATTAAATCATTTTATTGTTAATGTAGTGTGTAACCAATGAATCCATGGTGAGGTAAGTGAGATTATAAAGTGAGCTGCCATTCCATTTGATGAAGTATCCGACTTGTATCTTCGCGTCCTCTGAGTTCGTTTTTCTAAGTCTGAACTTTACATACTTTGCGAACTTTGCACACTTGGTATTAAGAAACAGCCATAGACTAAAACATATATACCAATATTTGTATAATAATAATAATAATAATAATAATAATCATCCTCATATTCAGAATGTTTTTTTTTCAAACATTGCTTTTATGGTTGTGAACAGTTTGTGATCTCTGTAATTTGACATTGATTTAAAGACCACTGTACAGTACAGAGAGGACATATTTCCAAGTCTCATCGTTTCTCCTGTCAAAGGATCAGAAGTTGGCATTGTCAGTCCAAGGATGTTCAAAGTGAAAAATGTGTTTAAGTGGAGTTTTGGCCTTGTCTCTCTGTGTATCTGTACATCGCAGATTCCTACTCTTGTTCTGTGCTCCTGATGGCTTAACAAACGCTAGGTTATTCCCACCCTGAATCACAAGGAAAACAAAGTGTTTCATTGGAGACAAGTCCAGGCCACCCCGACTGTAGACAGAGAGAGCAAAGCAGACAGAGGCTTTCTGAGAAAATCAGAAGCACATAGTAAAAGAGAGCGAGTGCAATGAGGGGAGACAGAGAGACTAAGGATGACAGATCTGGCCTGCGTCTGGTCCAGGGAAACGGGTGATGCGTCATCACCATTCTTGAGTCCAGCGAATGAAAACAGCCCCATGCCTGCACTTGAACTGAAGTGTTTCAAGGTTATGCTAACCGAAACATGGTGAAGTAATAACATAAACAGCTTGATAACCAACCATGTGGGAGATTTCTGTCAAAACTCATGCTAACAGAAAAAAAAACTAAGACTAAAGATGTTTTGCACTGGCCAACAGTTTAGAACGAACAATATTTTCATTTCAAAAGATTGTTTGACATTCCTTTTGTTGCATGCTCATAAATATAATCTTCAAATATTTGATATATAACCTTTGAGTAACATACGAAAAGTACAACCAAGCACACTGCAAAAAGAGATTATTTACTTTAAAAAGTGAGTAAACCTATTGCCTTGAAGGCTGACTTGACCTAAAGTAAGTGAACTTATGGCAACTTGGAGCTGTTAAGTTGATTTTACTTCATTTTTATAATTATGCACATAGTTAATGGATTTGCTTACTTAACTAAATGTTTTAAAAGCAACAGATTTACTCATTTATTTTAAGTAAAGTCAACTAATCATATTTTACAGCACATTGGTTTTTAGTTTCTCACTCTCTTTTTTACACTTTAAAATATGTATACAAAGCAGACCACTTTTAATCTAGATTTTGTACTATAACATTTTGTGTTAATATCTTAAGATCTTTATATAAAAAAAGTAAACATACCTGTGTGTTCATAATTCACACTAGGAGGCTGTTCACACCGAATTATTATTTTTTTATTTCCAATGTGCTACTTTTTGGATGTTTTTCTATTGCTTGGATCTTGCGTCTTTTGAAACGACGCACACATGAGCGTTATGTTTTTTAGACTCTGTGTCAAATTGAAAGATCTTTAACTTTCACATGCTTCGCAGCTCATCACTTAGTTCCACAAATGTGGACCAATCAGAACAATGTTATGTTGATGAAAGGTTGACACCTGGCCTGTGCCAAAATAAGAATAAATATCAGCATAGATTTTGTGAGGTGTGAGGTTTCAAAGATGCAAAGGTTTTATTTTATTTTTTTCCAAGTTAGGATGCTAGCCCATATACAGTGTGTGATCTGGTCTACGCAATCACTGGAAATGTCAGTAACATGATTTAAATTAAGACCATTTTGATTTTGATTTGATTCGTTACTTCCAATTAATTTAAGTAATCTAAAATTGAAAGAGTGTGTATGGGTGTTTCCCAGTGTTGGGTTGCGGCTAGAAGGGCATCTATTGCGTAAAACATGCTGGATAGGTTGGCGGTTCATTCCACTGTAGCGACCCCTGATTAATGAAGGGACTAAGCCGAAAAGAAAATGAGTGAATAAATGATCTAAAATTACATTTTAGATATATGGCTATGACTTAATTTACCCAAACTTATGAATCGCATATTCATCTACGCAAAGAATATATATGCCTGTTTTCCATATGGACAAATTTTCTGGCTCAAGGTCCTTTGCCAAACCTTCCCACCTCTCTGCTAAAATAGTCCTATCTCCACTGTACTAACAATTATAGTAGAATAAAGGTAAAAAATAGTTGGTCACAGTGCACTTTCTCTTACATTTGTTTTTCTAGGGGACGTGTAAGAAAATTATCAGTATCTGAAGCGTACAACAAAACGCACCATTGAAATCATATTTCAGATTTGAAACAATGTAGACCCCACCCTGTAGTAAATTTGTCATCTGAAATGTGCAACAAAACAAGTGAACAAATTCCACAAGTAGCCTTTGAATTTTTTTTATAATTTATTCAAACAGAGACGATGATAGAGAGACAAAAGTTCCTTCAACTGTGTCTACACTGTATGCGACTGTTGTACTCATCACATTGTGAGCCACAGCTAATAGCTGTGTACACTGACAAAACAAATTTTACAAATCCATTTGTCCTCCATGTGAAAGGAGCATGGGTGCTGCAGTAAATCAGTAACATATTAGAGCATTGTAGAGCATATTAGATTTACAGCATATTAAAATTACTGAATATGATAATTGTTCATCACACTGTCATGCCACTCATGTCAGATGTAAAATTAAATAAAAAGTTAATAATCAAATCAAAATAAATTAGTATTTCTGTTCAGCAACAACTCGATGAAGTAAAGACATTCCTAATGTTGCAAAAGAATTGTATTTCAAATAAATTATTTATTCATTTATTTATTTTTATTTTTTATTTTTTGGTCCTGGCCAGTATGACTCTTAGAATGCAAATGAAGTCACCGATGAGTTTTAAAAAATATTATTTTATGTTTTCATTCTACCAAAGAAATGAAAGGCAAGGTAAAGGAGGACCTGAAAGCACAGACCAGAGGGACACATGAAAATGCTGTTACAGTTCATGTAAAATTAGATTTTCTTACCAGACCAAACTCATAAACTTTAACCCTGTTAATCTCATCATATATTGTGCTGCTTAATCCCGATTATTCCTTTCACCTTCCTGAGCTACCCTGAAGTTAAATGTCTTAATGAATGTGACATGAATGAGGTATCGTAACAGCGGTGTGCTGTGCCTGCTCTGGTTCACATCCCTGGAGGCAGAGGCCGCCAATAGCTCCTCATTTCCTCCGGTGTGCTGGTTAATGTCAGGTTAGAGATTAGTGGTTTGTAACATTTTAGAAATTAATCCTTGGAGTTTTAAAGAGCATACATGAATTGGTGGGGGTGAAATGTTTGTCACAGTGGCAGTTTGAGTGATTGTGTATTTCACTAGACTCCTGGTGTTTTGAGAGTTTCTGCATGAAAATGTGTTGTTTTTAAATATTTAAAGTATTTATATAATTCCATGAGTAAGCAGAGAGAATTGTACCGCTTTTGTCTGTTGCTCATTTACTCCAAATATTAAAATGACAAAAAACAACAAGTCATTTCAAGGCTTTTGTCATATCTTACTGAGTTAAGTTGTAATTAGATCTGGTAATTTCAGTTGTCCTTATTTCTGTATATATAGTGGGAAAAATAAGTATTGAACACGTCATCATTTTTCTCAGAAAAGATATTTCTAAAGGTGCTTGTTAACTTGAAATTTTGGATGTTGGTAACAACCAAAGAAATCCATATATGCAAAGAAAGCTAATTATTTAGTTTACAAATGACACTATGTGTAAGAAAATGAAATGACAGAAGTAAAAAGTATTGAACACATAAAGAAACGGAGGTGTAGAAAGGTAGTGAAAGCCCAGACAGCAGCTGAAATCTCTCAGTAGTTCTTTAGCAACCCTTTGCCCTTCGTCATTGTAAATTATTATTCGCTGCTTTAGTTCAATCGACATTATCAGGATGATGAAAATGAAACCAGGGTGGACATTACAGCAAAAAATTATTCAAAGCACAGCCAAGGAAATTCAAATGCTTTCAAAGAAAGAAAATCAAGCTATAAAATGGTCCAGCCAATCACCTGACTCGAATCCAATATAAAATACAAAATAAAGCTCAGATTTGATAGACGAGACACAGAATCATGGAGATTTTTTACGCTCTTTTAAAGTCACACCTCATCAGCAATTCATGTGACTTCATTCTCCATATGAGAGCTGTTTTTAAGCTGCCAGCATCAAAAAAGCCTTATATGTAAAGTAATAAATACATTTAGTTCACTACTTTCTCCTTGTGTTATTCCATTGCTATTACGCTTAACACGATTTTCCGATTTATTTATATATTTAATTTTAATTTTAAAAATTTATTATTTTATTTTCTTATATTTGTATTGTTTAGTTTTTTTTAACTAACTCTGATTTAGTTCCACGTTATTAGCTCCTTTAGAAACATTGTTGGCAGGAAAAAAAAACAAAACAAAACAAAACATTTGTTCAATACACATTTTCCCTACTGTATACATACAACTTTTAACTACTTAGAATTTTACTGCCTTTCGACAGCTCCCTTTTTTTAGGTGTTCGTTACTTTTTACTTTTGTCTATCCATTGTTATTGCACATAACACATTTTTCTGGTTTATTTATTTCATTTTAGTTTTTAATTACATTTTGTATGTTTGTATAGTTTAGGTTTGTAACAAAATCTGATTCAATTCCATGTTAACAGCTCCGTTAGAAATATTATTTGCAGGAAAAAACATGTTCAATATTAATTTTCCCCACTGTATCCATACAACTTTTAACTACTGAGAGATTTCAGCTGCTGCCTTTCTACACCTCCTTTTTTTATGTTTTCTACACTTTTTGCTTGAGTCATTCCATTGGTATTGCACCTAACATGTTTGTTTATTTATTTATTTATTTATTTATTTATTTATTTATTTATTTATTTGTTTATTTATTTATTTATGTTTGTTTGTTTGTTTGTTTGTATTTTTTGGGTTTTTACCAAAATCTGATTCAATTCCATGTTAACAGCTTCTTTACAAATATTATTTGCTGGAAAAACATGACGTGTTCAATACACCTTTTTGTTTTTGGAGTAGAGCTGTTTGTTTAGTGTTACTGTTTCGAATTCTTATCCTTTTTGAAAAAGTTTTAAAATTAACTAGTAGTTGGAGACAATTTTAACTGCAATGTGTTACAATTATTATTAATATTACACCATTATTACACACATTTTTTTAAGTGATATATTTTCATCTAAAAATGACATTTTGTACTGTTTTAAGATGATAGTGGATTGAACTGTGCATCCACAAACACATTTAACTATTGTATAAGAGTTTTGTGTAGGAAGGAGGACAATTGTTCTCTCTATATTGTTTAGGGATGAGGTGGTGGATTGAATTATGAGACCTCATGCATATTTGACTTTTGAAGAAGAGTTTTTATTACATAAATGGTTAAAAATGTCCCAGTTACTTCATTGTTTTGGGACGAGGTTAAGAATTAAATTATGTGTCCTTACACACATATCACTTTTAAAAAAAGTTTTTATTAAATAAATCATAATAAATCAGAATTTTTACTTCGTCATTTTGGGATGGGAGGGTGGATTGAATCATTGGCCCACATACTGTGAGCGAGTCATCAATTGTACATTTATTGAGTTCTCTACTTATCCCTGGCTCTCACTTTACAATTGAAATAATGCAATAATGAAATACATTTGGTAGTTCTATTATATCTCAAATCTATTTTCTCAATGACCCGCTGGTGCTCATGTGCCTTTACACACACACACACACACTTATATCCCAAGAGATGCTCTCAGTTGCTTGCCGTCTTATTAACCAGTCTCCATTCAGGACCCCCATTAACTCAGTCAAGGTCAATCCAGCAAATCCACAGCTCCACAGATGAGGACCAGGCCGACACACTGATAACTGACCTGGCCCTTTCCGTCCGGGTCAGCGGTGTTGAGCAGAAAGGTCGTCTGCAGGCTGAAGCCGAAACGCTTAACAAATGAACTTGGCCCGCTGATGTTGGGGGCTCCGCCATCCTCGTTTACGCCGGCCTGTCCTGAGAGATGGGATTGTGTGATGCTGAGATTGTTTCCTCGATTAGGCAGTGGCAGAAATGGAGAGAGAGAGAGAAAGAGGGAGAGAGATGTGGATCTCTCCTTCTGTCCTCCTCGAATCGGCTCCATTCTTCCGACCTCTTGGAAAACAATACCCAGCTGTCCCTCTCTACTTTGATCAGCCAAATGAAAGATGCTGGCATTTCTTATGGAGTGGAGATTGCTTATCGATCTATATCAAAATATTCATGTTAATCCGCGGGCAGGCCGAGCGTATTTTCAAGCCAGGTTAGCAATCACAGCTAGCCGGTCTGTCTGAGGCAATTGGCAGAGCCATGGAAGATAATCAGACTGGGGTCCAGCAGTCAAATGCACTTTGCTGTTTAAATTTAGACCCCTGACAGTGATGGAGGAGTCCACAGAAAGGTGTTGACAAACCAAATTGTTTGTTCCAGCATTATTTTGCCAGAGATCAAGTCCAGAGTAATGTGGATTTGTTCATTACAGCGGCCGGCTATTGAAAGGGATGGGATACAGAAGAAGAAAAAGAAAGGGGGGGGTCACGAGTAGCTCTGGGAATGAGTGTGTGTATGTGTGTTTGTGTGTGACAAGTATGAGATTAAACTGTTTGAAAGGCTAAGGAGGACATGAGCTCACCTCATTTTGTGTGAAGATTGTTTGTGCGCTTGAAAAGACTTATGAGGAAACTCCTGAGATTTAAAGTATGAGATCCGCTGACAGATTCAGCAGTGCTTTTTGCAAATGTGTTGTATACTGAAGTATGTCAATGTAATAATATGCATTTGAGAGGAATGTAAAGCCTGAAAGTGTTTTATAAATTGATAGTGTTTCATCAGGTTCAGGTTACACAAGAGTTCTCAGTAATGAATAAAGAATTATTCAGGAGAAACATTTATCATGAACTATACAGTACTATGTAAAAACAAAACTGATATCTCCATCCTTTATTAAAATGGTATGCTTTTTAAACAAAAAAAAAAAAGCCAAAGTTGATGTTACTTAACATATTTAGTGTATGTTCTGCAATTCAAAAGGAAACTTGCTTATTGGAAAGTGTTCTAATCGTATAAGGGAATGAAATATAGTAACTGAATGCACTGTACTTAATGTGTACGTCAGGAGCTTTACTCATATATGTAATCTCATGCTTTAATAGTTTAATTCAATGCAAATATAAAGTACCTAGGCACGGGCTGGTATAAGATTCTGATGGTATGATAAACTTGGAGAAAAATAACTCGGTTTGACGGTATTGTGATTACTGATCTAAAATATATTCTTTTTAAATGTCAAAAAACAACTTTTTTCCCTTTGAACACAATAACTTATTTTGAGAAACATTTCAAATATAAACGGGAGCAGTAAACATGTCAGGCTGGATAATAAAAACGAATCCTTGGCTTCTGCTGTCTTCATTAGTTTCTAAAACAGATTCCTTAACATTTTTAAGCAATTAAAAAAAAACATTTCTGCTGAAGATACTGTTTTCCTAAAAAAACAAACGGAAAAAAAGCAGTATAGCAGAACATTTTGGCAGTTTTTAAACCTTGCTTTTCCAAATTGTGGTATACCTTGGTTACCATTGTCCCATGCCTAAATGTAACATCACATGTGGCTTCTACTGTATCTGTCTTTTATAACATGATTTGTAGAATTGCAAAAATCTCAAAATCCTCCTGTATTTCATGAAAATGTTGACCAACATTTTGCAGGTTCTTAAAAAGTCTAAACATTTTTAATTTTTCTAAACTAAATATTAGGCTTTAAAAAGTTTTAAGTTCACTAAAGTATTTCATTCGAGGTCTTAAATTATTTTAAAGAGGCCTAATTGTCCTATGCCCATGTAAAGCTACCTCTTAATACTCATTGAAATGCTATACACAGCTGCTGGTGTTGTTTTTGTCCACCCTTTCTTTTGCTAGTCCAATATTTATGGTATTTTGCTATAAATGTCCGAACTCTGGCGTCATTTTTTGAAACTCTCGACACAAAACTAACAACCATTGCTAAAATTGCACATTTTTGCAAAACTCTTAACTCTTTTTTTCAAATGCTTGGATTCAATAAACAGAAGTCAAGAAACTTTGTTCATTGAACCAGGATCACCTTTTCAATATAACACATTTAAACATCAAATTGATCCCATTTCAAAGTCCAACTCAAACATTACATTTGAAATAAATGCATATTTATTTACTTAACATGATGTTATTATCAACTGAGACAGGCACTCAAAATGATAAATAACTGTTGCATTAATCTTGATGCATAGAAACTGCTGTACAATATTACATGTTTAGATGATGAAAGTTTACCAGTTACCACAGAAGATGACCCAACTGGACTACATTTTCTATAGATTTCATCTTTTTTCATCCTTATTCCATATTTATGGCTTCTTTGTTCCATGTACTGTACCACTTTTACAGACAATGTTTTCATATTTGACATTACTACTGTATGTAAGAAAGCTCAATCACAGCAGACCAATGTCAGGCCTGGATTCACATTGACAGAAGGTTCTTTCCAAGATTTGTGACCAACGCAAACACCACTCGGATGTAGAGGAGAATCTGTGACCAAATCCACAAGACCAGACGGATGAAAACACAGATCCCAAAATAGAAATCTGATATGTAGAAATACATGCAAATTACATATGTGGCATAATAGTTAGTTTGAATTTTACAAATATCAAATGTTATCCATGTCAAAATATTGCCATTTTTCCAACTATTGGAATTACAAATATGTACATATATGTTAGGTAAATATATTATCTATTGTTTATATTTTATCTCTACAAATACATTATCTATAATTTGTATAGGTGTCCATATGGCTGTATATGAACACACACATACACATATACATATATGTATGATATGGTTGAAAAAAATTTAAACAGTGATTTTTGCACTATTTTGACAAATTATTGACTATTATGACATTTTCTTTACAGTATGTGGAAACCAATTGTAATTTGCATTTGTTGCCATATATCATGCCATACTGTATATCAGCTTTCTATATGGGTATGCAGTGAGAAAAACATTACAGTAAACCCACATTATGATGGAATGAATAAAACTAGCTCAGTGTGTCCACTGTCTGTACTGTTCCCTTTACACTTATCTATAAACCAATGAAACCTGTTTCATATATTTTAAACAACAATATTCAATGATTGTTAAAGATTGTTTATTAAAACGATGTGCATCTTGTGTGCTGGTGATCTAAAGTTGTGTTCCTGTATTATTTGTATGATAACAGTATTATGTGAACCAATGATCCTGCAAATGCAAGACCTCTTTAACAAAATGATCGCAGCATGCAGAGTTTTGTACACTGGAGAGCCTGTGTTAAACATAGTGAGTGTTAAGAGTTTTGTGTCTAGAGTTTTGAAAATTGATATCAGGGTTCTAAAATTTGTGGCAAAACTATTGAAAAAAACTGTATTACTACAACAGAGCTAAAACGAAACAGAAACCCCTTTGTTTTGTTTTGTTTCGAAAAGGAAAAGAAAACGTGAATCATTGACTTTTTTTAAGTTAAATAAATAAATAGAAATAGTTAAAAAATTAAATTGATTACTCTGGTCAAATGAAAATATATGTGATATCTTTTCCTTGGCCATTGTCTCAGAAACTCCCAAATTGTTTACTGTTTTCCAGCACTTTGTTGAGTTATTTATTTCTTAGATTGCAGTAGATTATGTATCCTGGTTTCTTCTGACTGGATTATGCCCCGCCCTCTAGCTGTGATGGACAGCTCACTAAATCTGTCTCGATACGTTAATACTGTCATGCAATTATTGCTCTAAAGAAATCTGTGAAGAACCAGCAGTGCCAGAAAGCAGAAGCTAATCCCGCTGAAGGCTAAAGGGTAACAACTAGCGCCATATGGCCGCACACGCGTAATGACGAGCGTCCTGCTTTCAGGTCAATCATACAAAAGTATTAGTGTCAGGTGCGGATTAATGCAGTAATGTTCCTTCACCCTCAGACAAAACACTCGCTACCTGATTATGGCTCTTTTCCATGTCTTTTCCGACTGTTGTACAGCTGTGTTTACCGCTCATGCTAAACCTACAGATCTAAGCCTGCAAACCTGAATGTCGCCACTAAAACCATTGCTTTTGGTGATCCAAGGGTTGTTGCTGAAAAGTGCATTGAGGGATTCTTTGTGAGATTTGTTTCTTTAAAGTGCGCCATCCCAGTTAAACATGATAAACTATTCACTTAAAGAGCCGTAAAAATTCTCCAGCCGATGCGTGCTGTAGTGTGATATGCCATATCAGCTAATCAGGAGCCACATTTTTATGTCAGCACTGATAAACATATCCCTTTTAATGGTCAATTTAATAATTACTATGAGGATTCATATTACAAAACATTAAGATAAGCATAAATTTATTGTAGCTCATGCATACGTTTTCCAATTGTTGTGATATCTTAAAAGCATATTGTTCTTCCCGCAGATTCTCATTATGCTTCAGTTATACTACAAAACTTTAGCCATGATTATTCAGGTTTAAAAGAAAGAAGGTCTATTGTTTGTCATTCACTAAATGCATTTTGTCATAGGCCAGTTTGTACCAGTTTGCTGCTATGTATTTGTTATATGTGACCCTGGAGCTCAAAACTAGTCTTTTGTTGCCTCGGTTGGGTCAATTGGCATTTCTGTGTGGAGTTTGCATGTTCTCCCCACGTTTGCATGGGTTTCTTCCGGGTACTCCGGTTTCCCCCACAAGTCCAAAGACATGCGGTACAGGTGAATTGGGTAAGCAAAAATTGTCCATAGTGTATGTTTGTGAATGAGAGTGTATGTGTGTTTTCCATTTATGGGTTGCAGCTGGAAGGGCATCCGCTGCGTAAAACATATGCTGGACAAATTGGCGGTTCATTCCGCTGTGGCGCCCCTAAAGGTATTGAGCCGAACAGAAAATGAATAAATTTCCTACTGAATATATTTGAAAATTATTGTTTGATTAGTAATGTATATTGCTAAGCCCTTACTTTAGACAACCGCGATTTGTTGCTATTTTCAGACCAACGCAACCCAAATTTTCCCGTTTTGTGTCATGTTGTATAAATAGCAAATCCATTTGCGCCACTTTGTGGACTCATGGGTGTTCTGGTCAAAAGAGGTGTGTTAAGGCGCATTGTTGGTGCTTTGCTATTTTGAGGAACTGAACTAGACTGCGCAATAGACCAGCCATCTAGCGTTAGTTGTGCGCCTTAAACATGTACACATTGCTTAATACACACAGGATGTACAGCAATACAAAAATATTTTTACATACGAAAAATAATTTTATTTTCTACATAAAAAAACACTGCCTTCATGTCAGGAGTTTTTTTGTTTGTTTATTCAAGACAACTTGCTTTTGTATAATGTTATTATTATTAGTAGTAGTATTTATCATATGCATATTTATATTTGTTTTAATAAAAACAAGCTTAGATTTGTCCACCTGTTTTGGACCATATGGGGCATAGGACGTGCGTTTGGATATTATCAGTTTTTTTGACCACACTTCATTACTGTTCATTTATTCGTTGCTGGAAATTAAAACTGAATTTAGAAAAAGTTTTGGAACAAATCTTTGCGCTGTCATCAGTGGTGTGCGTACAACACCATTTCCTTATTCACGAAAGTAAAGGAGTAAAGTGTTAGAGAAAGAGAAAATAAAAGAGACTGAATAAGGGAGGCTTGTTCTTTATCCTCGTGCTGCAAATTGTCTTTTTAACTGTTTTCTCGCTAGTGAAGCATTCAGTTTTTCCATTTAGATCGTCTATGTAAAAAAAATTCCGACTTCAACGGTATGTATAATCATAAAATTATAATTAAAAAAAGTAACGGTAGTGAATGTGTCAGAAAAACTGGAGACTGCCTAAGTTTGTTACTAATTAGAATACAGAATTATAATTACATTTACAAAAATATGCATCTAGTTTTTCTGACACATTCACTAACATTACTTTTTTGATGTTGGTGCAGGTCATTTTATCTATGCATATGCATTATGCAACTTGTATAACATAAATATTTATCATTATGAATTATCATTTCTTTGTAATGTGCATCTGTTACAATGACATTAGTTCTCAGCACTCAAACTGTTTTCTTCCTGCACATACTTAAATGATTACATTAATATCATAAAAGGTGCGGTTTAGTCAATGACTTAAATGAACAGGTCCTTATTAGTCATTTGGGAAAATAATTAGTCTGGGGCAGCCCAAGTGTTTGACTGTGATTATACCGCATACTGTCTTCATCTTATTTTATATAAGAATCCAGTATAATTTGCAATATACTAACATGCTGTTTTAGCATATAAGACTGCAAATGAACATTTGTTAAGATTGGGTTTTCTATATATATAATGCATAATAAATATATTGAATAATGCATAGGTTTTATACAGGCAAGTTATTTCCTGATGTGAATTCTGGTGGTACAGATGGGGCTGCTCAAGATATTAGGTGTCAACAGCCTGTTTTTTGTCGCCTTATGTGCTCATGTGTACTTACGTGTGTGTGTGTGTGTGTGTGTTAAGGGTTTGCTGTAAAGGTGAGAGTGAGTCTCAGGAGTGATTGTGTGTGATAACAGATGGATATGCTTTTGCATACATGTAAATAACACAGTGAGCTATTAACATACATCTGTACAGATGGTGAACCATAATAAAGAATAAACCATAAGGCTGTCCTTTTTTTATACAAACTTGCAGAAACATATTGCTTTTTATGGGTATATTTGTTTGACATGGTGTTGTTGTCATTAAAGTTAGGCTTAAAATGTGTGTATAGAAAAGTGAAATAGAAATATTGATGTATACAGATGTCATGGAACATTATTACAATATTAAATTACATATATTTATGTTAATAATTTTAAAAGTGTTTTTAGCTGATTTACTTCTAAAGAAATAAAAATATTATACAGAAAAATAATCATAAATGATTATATATATATATATAGTCAGAATTATTAGCCCCCCTAAATTACCCCCCCCCCCCTTTTTCCCCCAATTTCTGTTTAACGGAGAGCAGATTTTTTCAACACATTTCTAAACATAATAGTTTTTTTAACTCATCTCTAATAACTGATTTAGTTTTTCTTTGCCATGATGACAGTAAATAATATTTGCCTAGATTTTTTTTTAAGATAAAAGTGACATTTAAAGGCTTAACTAGGTTAATTAGGTTAACTAGGCAGGTTAGTGTAATTAGGTAAGTTATTGTATAACGATGGTTTGTTCCGTAGAATATTGAAGAATATATAGCTTAAAGGGGCTAATAATTTTTTAAGAAATTAAAAAACTGCTTTTATTGTAGCCGAAATAAAGCAAATAAGACTTTCTTCAGAAGAAAAAAATATTATCAGACAAATGTGAAAATGTCCCTACTCTGTTAAAAAGAAAAGAAAATCAAGGGGGGGGGGGGGTAATAATTCTGACTTCAACTGTATATATGTGTGTGTGCGTGCATTTATTTATGTTTTAATTAACAGAAATGTCCCATTGAGATACATCATCTCTTTGAACAAGGAGTCCTCAATACAGGCAGCATAGAACAGTTTTCACAGACACATACAAAAATAGTATAAACCATAATCAATTGTTAAAACATGTGAACTGTTTTAAATATGATAGTCTTTAAAATATTTTTAAAAATGTCAACAGATTGTATGGATTTTATATGTAGTATATGTTGCTCATTCCTTACAAAATGGAGCATACTCCGAGAACGCAGATCAACCTAACTCATGTGTGAAAAAACGGCATCTTAAGTAAGAGTATACTGTATCTGCTGATCTGGTATTATAAGTATTTGAACCAATAAATTAGCTATATACTGTGGTAATTTACCAACTAAAGCTTTAAAAATGAAAAATAAGATAGTTGTTTTCTCATTGACTGTAATGAGGTCCATTCTGTCATTTCAGATAAATTACAGTGATGTGTATGTGCACTTGAACCAGTGACAAATCTTAAGGCAATATGATATACAATATCCAATTTTTAAAAAACATTCAGAGATGCATGCATTGAAAGTATATCAGCGTAATCCACTACTGATAGAAGTGTACTCTCAACTAAACGTTTTTGAGAAGGAAACATTTTTTTAAATGAAAATTAAAACCTAATGTTGGTTTGAATTATTTTTTTTATTTAATTATTTTTTTTATAAAGGCTATCAATATGACAACTATAAGTCAACTTATCATCAAGCCAGGCACCTAAATATTTCTAAGATGCAACTTGTTCAATCTGTGCGCCAAGTTTTAATGTTAAAATTATGTATTGATAATCTGGAGCAGATGAAGTTCATGTATTTAGCATAACAGTTAGAATAACAAATGTTAAAATCCATTTTATTAATCCTTTAATTATTTTAATGGAAAAGAAACAGTAAGTTTACAGGATTAATCTGCGTTTTTTTACTCAAACACACAAATGTCAATCGTAAATCGTTGAATTCCCAGAGAAACTGGGAATTCAAATGGTGTTATAGCTTACCTTACCCTTCCCAAAGTTATGAATAAAAATTAAATAAACAGCATTTAATTTAATTGAAAATTGTTTGTAATTTAAACATCTTTAATGCAATATTTATTACAGGGGACTAGGGTTGTAACAATATACCGGTATGACGGTTTACCACGATTTGAACGTGCACGATTATCATACCATGAACAATTGCATATCAACGGTTTTAACCCTTAAAGACCGAGACAGCCGCCCGCGGCTAAAAATAAGTATTGCTCTTAAATGTTTAATAACTTTTGATCCGCTGATCCGATTCATACAATTCAAAGATTGGCATAAAGAAGAGAATCTCAGCTTTCCAGTGCTGTATCTTTGGACTTTCAGAGGCTCCGGAATCAGTGCGGTTACGTCATCAACATTTGACAACGCTGATTTGACAAAGAAACGCTCGTCACTGTGTCTCCGGACAAATCAGACATGATACATTGATGCATTATCCCTCCTCCATGCCCAGATTGGTTCAAACTCGCTATATCACAACCAATAAGCATAGGTTTCGCTTTTGTTTGTGGACCAACAAGCTTTTTGAACAACACGGAATGAGAGATAGGCATACATTTATGCGCGGCTAAATAAAATGCAAAAAAAAAAAGTTTTGCATGAAATGATTCTCATACTAAGTACTTTTGCATGCACAGCAGCACAGAAACATGACAAAACAGTGACACAGCAAAGACGAACTGCTGCTCTTGCTGTTTTCAAAAGACGCAAATGAAGATGCAGCTGTTTGTCTGCATTGCAGACAACCATATCCAAATCCATATCCACAGACAACCATATCCATGCTGGCACATAAAACCTAAGGATGTTCCATATTGAATCTAGTTTCGTTATGTAACTATTTATAGTATAGTAAATATTTATATCTATTTTTTACTGAGGATTTGCACCATGTTTATTTGGACTTTATTTGGACTTTGACACATTATTTATTATTTTCTTATTTTTATTTGTTCATTGTAAGTGGTGTTGTTTATAGTAACTAAAAATATATTATTTGGAAAAAGTCAAATTTGCTTCACTGTTCTATTATTTTGTAACATTTGTAACATACCGTATACCGCGAAACCGTCAAACCGTGGTATTGTTTTAGACGATTATCATACCGTGAAAAATTCATACCGTTACAACCCTACAGGGGACACCAATTTCAGTCCTGGAGGGCCGGTGTCCCTGCAGGGTTTAGCTCCAACTTGCCTCAACACACCTGCCTGGGTGTTTCAAGTATACCTAGTAAGACCTTGATTAGCTTGTTCAGGTGTATTTGATTAGAGTTGGATCTAAAATCTGCAGGACACCGGTCCTCCAGGAACAAGTTTGGTGACCACTGATTTAATACATTCTCTAATGAAGATTTAATCAAAATAATAATAAATCTACACTATATGAAAATGTGCAATTAATGGCTTCAGAGGATTGCTTATTGTCTTGTATTTTGGACTAACCCCTTCTTTGTAGTATTTTGTTTGTATGTGTTTGTTTATCTCTCTCTCTCTCAATCTCTCTCTCTCTCTCTCTCTCTCTGTGTGTGTTTGCGCGTGTGAGGATTGCGTGCCAGTGTAAATGAATGCGTCTCTTGGTGCATGTGGTATCGCTCCACCAGCAACGGATGTGAGGAAGAGAGAAGGAGGGAGAGATTGTACTCCAGCAGATCTTATGCAGGGAACCTACATGGAGCTCACTCTGAACATGTGTCTCTAATGATAACTAAATTATGTGTGTGCATCCAGGTGTGGACTGCACATGTATGTGTGTTAATTCGCCCAGTCTTTACATGCAGCGCAGCTCGCAGGTCACTATTTCACACTCATGTGACATGTTCAGTTGGCCTTCTGTACCACACATGCTGTATGTGGGACTGCCAAATACCTCCTTCTACTATCAAAAATCCTACTCTTAAACATTATGATCAGAAGTAATCTGATTACTTACCTTATTCTGAATAAGACACTATTATAATTAAGATGTTTATATTAGTTGCTTTTTAGCATATTTCTTTCATGTTCTTGTTTTACATGTTAAAGTTCAAAGAACAATTAATGGGACATGTCTTTATGCCCCTGCATGGTGCCATTTGATGTTCACAAAAAAAAAAAAAAAACACCCATTGGCATAACAGCCATTACTTATAAACATATATTGATTTAAAAAACAACAATATACATTTCACAACAGATTTAGGTTTCCTGTAATATATATTTGCTTGTTCAACTCAAAAATATTAATTCAAATTATAGATTGTAAAATATAAAATAAAAATGTTCTGATCCATCGGCCAGATATCTGTATTGGTCGATAATCACATTTAATGATCATCTGGCCGATCTCATGAACCGCATCACAAGCGTTTGTGTTAGTTTGAAATGAGCCAAATATTTGACTGATCTTGCATGTATTTAGGCCTTTTTACATAAAATAACTGTAAGAATTTCCTTTTTTTTTTTTTTTTTTGACAATATTGCAAGTTCACTAAAATCTAGCTGGAAATATTGCATAAATAAAACAAAAATATTTTGTAACATGAATATTTAATAATAAAACGTATCTACGTAATATACGTATTGCGCAATAAACAATAGTTTAGACCTGTTTCCTTTTTAGTAAAGACTTAATAAATTTATAGGCAAAAGAGTATGACCTGAAATACTGGCATGGAATAAATGATTTAGATTAGTTTGGCACTTTATTTTCTGTGTAGCCTCATTAGATATTCAGATTGGAGGTTTGCCAGTGGCTGGCACTGATCTTTCATGTAAATGAATGTTTAACAACATGTTCCAAAAAAAGCTTTGAGATGCAGAAAGATATCTCTTGGAAGTGTTGTTCATTAAATGTGCAACTTTTCTTCCACACATTACTAAAAATTCTATAGAGATTGTGAGAAAGGGTTCTCTCTGACTGTCTTGTTCTCAGTCGTTCTCTCTCTCTTTCTTTTCTCTGACAACATTTGAAGTGAAAATTGGCAGAGTTCTTTACACATTTCCGTGTCTTTTCACCATTTCCTAAGAATTTCCAGAGTCTAGTGTGATGCCTGCCTCCCAGCTATACTGCATATGTTAAGAGTTACCCACAAAATGCCAAATGCTAGGGAAGATGCGACTAAACAGCTTGGACTCTACAAAACTGTTTGATCTTTACTAACCTAAAGTGCTGTCCTAAAATCTGATAATGCTCTGTTATATGCAACATTTTGTAAACTGTGTGCCTTTGCTTAAAATAAAATTATTTTGTGTCCAATAACTTGAGAAATGATACAGTGGTTATATGACAAGGAGAGATGTATTCATTTATTTTAGTTTAGTTTAGATTACTGACCTTACTGCTTTGCTGTAAATTAGGAAAAACGTGTTAATGTATTTATTTTGTATTTATGTATTACAATATTGGCTCAGCTCAGATAAGAAATGTTTGCACTGCTGGACTGTACACACTCACTCACACACACACACACACACACACACACACACACACACACACACACACACACACACACACACACACACACACACACACACACACAATATGCTGTAATGAGGCTGATTTCTAAAATATTAAATTGTGGGAACCTATTCAGGCATCCTTAAATTGGTTTTACAGTGTTTGAGGACATTTTACAATTTTGAATTACAGATGAGAATCTGTTTTATAACCAATGTTTATGGCTGGGGTAACATGTTCTCTATAATCTATCTATTTTTCTTCCATTACAGTTATGCATATTTTTCAAGTATCTGTACTTTTTTTTTAATTTACTTTGAAACCTTTTAAAAGTAAACCTATTATACATTGCACGTTGGTTGTAAATTTTATTAAAACTACAAACTCAGGTAAAATGTGTAAATAAACTAAAAAACACGGCGGATGCGAGAGACTAACCGTCAAGTAGAGAGGCTTCAGTAAAGTTGTTTGAATGACTGTTAATAAATATCTTGCCTACTGGAAATGTTTAAATCACAATTTTCATGTTATAATTTATCTGCAGCAACAATGTGAACTTAAACTCAACGGCCACTTTATTAGGTACACCTGTCCAACTGCTCGTAACACATTTCTAATCGGCAAATTACATGACAGCAACTCAATGCATTTAGGCATGAAGACATGGTCAAGACAATCTGCTTCAGTTCAAACTAAGCACCAGAATGAGGCAGAAAAGTGATTTAAGTGACTTTGAACATGGCATGGTTGTTGATGCCAGATGGGCTGGTTTGTGTATTTCAGAAAAAGCTGATCTACTGGGATTTTCACGCACAACCATTCTAGGGTTTACAGGGAATGGTCCGAAAAAGAGAAAATATCCAGTTAGTGGCAGTTCTATGGGTTCAAATGCCTTGTTGGCGCCAGAGGTCAGAGGAGAATGACCAGACTGGTTCGAGCTGATAGAAAGGCAACAGTAACTCAAAAAAAAAACACTCGTTACAGCTGAGGTGTGAAAAAGAGCATTTCTGAACGCACAACACGTCCAACTTTGAGGCAGATGGTCTACAGCAGCAGAAGACTACGCTGGGTGTCACTCCTGTCATCTAAGATTGGGAAACTGAGGCTACAATCCGCTCAGGCACAGCAAAATTAGACAAAAGACGATTGGAAAAATGTTGCCTAGTCTGATGAGTCTTGATTTCTGCTGCGACATTCGAAAGGTAGGTTCAGAATTTGACTTTAGAAACATAAAAAAAAAAAAAAAAAAATCCTTCCTTGTATCAACGGTTCAGGCTGGTGGTGGTGTAATGGTGTGGGGGTTATTTCCTTGGCACACTTTGGGCCCATTAGTACCTATTGAGCATCACGTCAATGCCACAGCCTACCTGAGTATTGTTGCTGACCATGTCCATTCCTTTATGACCACAGGGTACCCATCTTTTGATGGCTACTTCCAGCAGGATAACGTGCCATATCATAAAGTATGAATCATCTCAGATTGGTTTCTTGAACATGACAATGGGTTCACTGTACTCAAATGGCCTCCACAGTCACCAGGGGTCAATCCAATAAAGCACCTTTGGGATGTGGTGAAACTGGAGATTCGCATCATGGATGTGCAGCTGACAAATTTGCAGCAACTGCTTGATGCAGTCATGTCAATATGGACTAAAATCTCTAAGGAATATTAAGGCAGTTCTGAAGCTAAAAGCGGGCCCAACCCGGAGCTAGTAAGGTGTACCTAATAAAGAGGCTGGTATATATCAAGATATGTTTGTTTTAACTTCTGAATGCATAGTTATCCAAAGACCTGAGGAGATTTCTCTGTATGAAAGATTCATGAATGGCAGATTAAAACACAGATGAATCTTCAATAATGTAGTTAATTAAAGAATTAAAGAAATGTGGATGACATGCGCATCAATGGATTTGCTCTTCATTGTTTGGACTCTGGAAGGGCAACGAAGCGTTAAAAAAACGTGCTGGTTAAGTTGGCGGTTCATTCCGCTGTGGTGACCCCGGATTAATAAAGGGACTAAGCGGACAAGAAAATGAATAAATCAGTTATTAGAAATTAGTCATTAAAACTATTAAGGTTTAGAAATTTTCCCAGTGATGGGTTGCATCTGGAATGGCATCCGCTGCATAAAAACATATGCTAGATAAGTTGGCTGTTCATTCCATTTTGGCGACCCCAGATTAATAAAGAGGCTAAGCCAAAAGTAAATGAAAAGAAGATAATGTTTAGAAATGTGTTGAAGAAATCTTTTCTCAGTTAAACAGAAATTTTGGGGGAAAAAATAACGGGGGCTAATAAATCAGGGTGGCTAATAATTCTGGCTTCAACTGTTTATGCAAGAAATGTCTTGCATGTTCAAATATTATTTTTAAATATGAGTGTAGCTGTTTGTAAATGAAATAACATCTGCAAAGTTGTAAAGATCAAATTATACAAGAGATAACAGTTTTGTTTTCTAAAAGGTTAATTGGTTAATCATCTTCCCACAGTAAAAAAGCTTCCTGCTGAAATTGCACTTGGAATATCATTTCAAGTTGATTTACTAGTTTTGTTATATGTTTCAACATCTCAATTTGACTTGAGTTCAAATGGACAAATCAACACCCTCATGGACTAAGCCGAAAAGAAAATGACTGAGCCGAAACTAAGAACTAAGAAAATGAATGAATGAATGAATGAATGAATGAATGAATGAATGAATGTCGAGATGATAGACAGGGGACGTAACTAAGCAACAGATTTGTTAATGAGGAAATAGTACAGTATGTCACAAAACTTGCATACTCTTCTGTTACACACTCAAAGTATATACTTTTTCATTCACCAAAAAAAGTACAGACTTTTAGGGGGTAGAGTAAGTATGCGAATTGGGACACAGCATAAATATTTACACCTTGACCTTTGGCTGCCCCAGATTAGGGACTAAGTCGAAGGAAAATGACCAAGTCATTGAAAAATATATTTTACCTGTTTATTTTAATGTCATTAAATAATTCAGTCAGAGCGAGTCTCTCAGAACACTTCACTGATTCAAATGATCCGGACAGAGCGAGTTTCCACTTAACAGCTCACAGACTTACTGTGAATGATCTGCTCAAAGCGAGTTTCCAGTTAGCGATTCACTTATTATCTGCCAGATGCATGTTTGTGTATGTGAGTTTTTGTGTGTTTGTGTGTGTATTTCTAAGAGAGAGAGAGAGAGTGATTGAGCTGGCCTGACGCCTCACAATATGGCTGTCTTTGATATCCAGCAGTTCCGTTTTTAGACCTTGTCTGCCTCTGTGAAGAATTATATCAGCGTATGAATCTCAAGCTTTAATCATGTTAACCTGCGATAGGACCTTTATTGCATAATGAGTTTATGGGCTTTATAATAGACCTTGGAGGATTTCTTTCTCCTCTTCCTTTCCTCTACAACGCCTCTCAGGCTTACTTAAAATCAATTTATTGCATGCAGAAGTTTAAGCACGGAGACCTGCTTATTCTCTGAATCAGCAATATATCTGAAATATTAATAGAGATTTATTGATTTAATTATAAGAAAAGAAGTAGAAAAAGAAATAGGAAAGTTGTGCGTACAGTGCAGTGATTATAGTGTAGTGTACAGTGTTTATGTTGCAGTGTTTTTATGGCACAGCTTGTTTTGAGATCAGTGCAGTCGTGCATGCTTTTTATTAAACATTTTTAATGTGCCATGGCTCATGGCTGGCAGCATTTCCCGGCTCGGTATGGCTGACTGGATTGTGTGTGCCATCCAGTTGATGCCAGACCTCCTCATTTCCTATCAGTGGTTATTAAAGGTGTTTCCGCTTTGTGTGACTGTGTTTGTGTGTCTAAGTGTGTATGTGTTTGTGTGTGTTTGGCACCAGTGTTGAGATATTGGTAAAACTTAGGAAAGGAAACCAAAGCAATATGTGTAACTTGGACCAGCTAAGTTCAGTCAAACTGATAAAGGTTTGCATTTGATAACCTTAAGGGGAAGAGGTTATTTAAAAAAAAAACACAAAGAAGGAAAGAAAAGGACTTTTTATTAATGTTATGTGGAGGTTTGAACCCGCCTGCTTTCATTTGGGCAAACATGTGTTGTATATTTTTGAATGGTTTATTTTCTTTTACATCCATTTCTAAAGCTCAGTTAAAAATGCCAATGCTGATTATTGTGTTGCTTGATCATAATAAAAAAAAACTTTTATGTATGTATTTATTTATTTATTTTTATTTTTTTATTTATTTATTGAGTTTGTATGTATGAGTTAGGGTTAGGGTTAGTCACTCACTCACTCTTCATTCATTCATTCATTCATTCATTCATTCATTCATTCATTCAATCAATCATTCATTCATTCATTCATTCATTTACTTTGCGTATGTATTCATACATTCGCTCACTCAATCTTTAGTTAGTTTTGTGTTTATTTCTTTATTTCTTTATTTGTTTACTATGTGTCTATATTCAAGCATTCACTCTCTCACTCTATTCATGTATTTATTTACTTTGTGTATGTATGTATGCATTCACTCACTCTTTTTTGTTTAGTTGTGTGTTTGTTTATTTATTTATTTATTTATTTATTTATTTATGTATTTATTGTGTTTGTATGTATTTATGAATGCATGCTTGTATGCATGCATTCACTCACTCACTCAGTCTTTATTTATCTATTTATTTGTTTGTCTGTTTGTCTGTTTGTTTGTTTGTTTGTTTGTTTGTTTATTGTGTGTGTATATTCAAGCATTCACTCTTTCACTCTATTCATTTATTTATTTACTGTGTGTATGTATTCATGCATTCACTCACTCTTTATTTGTTTAGTTGTTTGTTTATTATTTATTTATTGTGTATGTATGTATGTATGTATGTATGTATGTATGTATGCATGCATGCATGCACTCACTTAGTCTTTTATATATTTATTTATTTATTTATTTATTTGTTTACTGTGTGTATATATTCTAGCATTCACTCTCTCATTCTATTCATTTATTTATTTACTTTGTGTATGTATGTATGCATTCATTTACTCTTTCTTTGTTTAGTTGTGTGTTTATTCATTTATTTATATATTATGCATGTATTTATGTATGTATGTATGTATGTATGTATGTATGTATGTATGCATGCATGTATGTATGCATGCATGCAATCACTCACTCAGTCTTTATTTATTTATTCATTTATTTATTTATTTATTTATTTATTTATTTATTTATTTATTTATTTATTTATTTACTGTGTGTATGTGTTCATGCATTCACTCACTCTTTATTTATTTAGTTTTGTGTTTATTTATTTACTGTGTGTATATATTCAAGCATTCACTCTCTCACTCTATTCATTTATTTATTTACTGTGTGTGTATTTATGCATTCACTCACTCTTTATTTATTTAGTTTTGTATTTATGTATTTATTTATTTATTTACTGTGTGCATGTATGGACTTAGACTTTATTTATTTATTTTTATTAATGTATTTATTTACTTTGTATGTACAGTTAAAGTCAGAATTATTGGCCCCCTTTGTATTTTTTTTTCTTTATTTTAAATATTTACCAAATGATGGTTAACAGAGCAAGGAATTTTTCACAGTATGTCTAATAATATTTTTTCTTCTGGAGAAAGTCTTACTAGTTTTATTTCGGCTAGAATAAAAGCTTTTTAAGGTCAAAATTATCAGCCCCATTTAGCTATATATTTTTTCAGTAGTCTACTCAACAAATCATCAATATAAAATGACTTGCCTAATTACCCCAACCTTCCTAGTTAACCTAATTAACCTAGTTAAGCTTTTAAATGTCACTTTAAGCTGTATAGTAGTATCTTGAAAAATATCTAGTAAAATATTATTTACTGTCATCATGGCAAGGATAAAATAAATCAGTTATTATAAATGAGTTATTAAAACTATTATGTTTAGAAATGTATTGAAAACATCAGCTCTCCGTTAAACAGAAATTGTAGGAAAAAATAAACAGGGAGGCTAATAATTCAGGGGGCTAATAACTCTGACTTCAACTGTATGCATTCACTCACTCTTTATTTATTTAGTTTTGTTAGGTTTGGGTTTAGGGTTAGGTTAGGTTAAGTTTAGGGTTTGATTTGATTTTAGTTCGAAAGAGTTATACTTTTTTTTCTCCTCACTCCAAGTGTCTTTGTGTCTAGCTGTGCTTTACAGGTGTTTTAATTATTCTAGTGGACCATTTCAGATGTCCTGGACAGGTATAAGGTGAAACCAGTGTGCCAAGTATAATCTACTAATACATTAAACTCCTTACGAGTCATTCTAATATATTTTGTGTCACAATTAAGCAGAGGCAGATTGTGCCAGTCTTATAGATCAACACTAAGGCATATTGTCATCAGATTAATGCTCCCTCTCTGCGCAGCGGTCATGCTTTTTTTCCCCCAGTGCCTCTCTCACTCGCTGTGAAATATGTTTAATAAGTGCATAATTATGACATCTGTTAGCCTCATTGTACCTTTCAGTGGCAAGTGAATCACAGGAATAACAGGTTTAAGTATGTGTTAACACTATGATAGCATGTTTAATTGAAATATGACTGGGGAGCAATGAAGATTAAATTAACCCTGAAGATAATCGCCTCACACGAAGATAATTGAGTCGCAATCATCCTCGCTGTGCAATGAAGAATAGCAAATAGAGAAAAGGAGAGAGAGAGAGAGAGAGAGAGAGAGAGAGAGAGAGATAGTAGCTGGAGGCCATAAATAATCAGGGATTTCTCCATCTGAAATAAAACCTGTTTCTTGCTGATAGCAGAACGATAATTTCAGTCGTCAGATTAAAGTGTGATTAATCAAAGCGCTAATCCTGCATTTGAGTGGGAATGAGAATGGCATATGTCTGTTTTATGTAATTATGTTGCGCTGAGGACATCAAGGGCTTTTTGAGATCTCCTCATCATCTTTGCGTTTGAAGATGAGTTATCCGATTGGAAAGGCTAGCAAAATGTTTTTATCTCTCTCTCGGACTCTCTCTCTCTCCCCACTCAAAATAGCACAAGAGGGGCCTGTGTTTTGCGTGTAGCATATGGTCCCAACACAAGTGGCCGCGATGGCTGAAAAGAGATTAGGGAGGCACTACAGCACAACCTTGTCCACATCTAAAGTGAAAAGGATGTTATTGTCTCAATTTCATCATTAGTCCTAAATATGCTGCTGAGCTTTTAGCATGCATTTTGTTTTTACTCACTGCAGTCTATGATCTTATGCCACTCTTCTATTTCTAAGCAAGAATAAGACCATTTCAATCCATTTACTCCAGCAAATATGATTATACAGTATGTGTTTATACTGTATGTAATATGTATGTATGTATGTCTGTGTGTATATGTGTGTATGTGTGTGTTTATATACAGTTGAAGTCAGAATTATTAGCCCCTTCTTTGATTTTTTTTTTTTTTTTTTTTTTATATATATATATTTCCCAAACAATGTTTAACAAAGCAAGCAAATTTTCACAGTATGTCTGATAATATTTGTTCTTCTGGAGAAAGTCTTATTTGTTTTATTTCAGCTATAATAAAAGCAGTTTTTATTTTTTTTATAACTATTTTAAGGTTAAAATTATTATCCCAATAAACGATTTTTATTGATAGTCTACAGAACAACCCATTGTTATAAAATAACTTGCCTAATTACCCTAACCTGCCTAGTTAAACTAATTAACTTAGTTAAGCCTTTAAATGTTACTTTAAGCTGTATAGAAGTGTCTTGAAAAATATATAGTCAAATATTATTTTCTATAATGTTTAAAAGTGTGTGTGTGTGTGTGTGTGTGTGTGTGTGTGTGTGTGTATATATATATATATATATATATATATATATATATATATATATATATATATATATATATATATATATATATATATATATATATATATATATACACCTTTATATTTAACCTTTATATTTATATACAAGTATATTTAAACGTATATTTAAATATATGTGTGGATCTTTTTTGACTTTTAGTTAGATTTTTAGTTAGGGATTTCAAAACCTTTGTTACAGTATACATCTTTTGATTCCTTTCATTTTTCTATTTTAGCACTAAAAACTTTTGTAGCGGATCCCTAAAAGTCAAATTTAAAGTTAAAAATGTTGTAGTAAAAATCAGTCAAAATCTGTTGCTCAATGTGCAAATTTTGGTCAGATGTGAAAGTTCAGTGTGTTATCTGGAAACATTTTACTGTGAATTTGAATTTGTTCCCATTAGTTTATTGTTTTAGGTTTGATGAACTAACAAATCTTACATCCTTTATTCAGTAAATTTTAAACTATGATTGATCATAATATGGGCAATTTACTCACATTTAAATAGTTATATAAATTATAGTTTGATGTATATATAAATAAATAAATAAAATCTAAATAACAAATTATTTCGATTATTGAATATGCTTAGCTGTTTAGACTTAAATACATTTATTCAGCATAAATGATCTGAAGTGACTGTATAGGCTCCTTAAATGTTACAAATATATTTCAAATACTGTTCTTTTGAACCTTTTATTCATCACATAGTTTTGGTATAAAGAAATATAAATAATTAATAATAAAAAAAATAACTTTACACTTTTTTCAAACATTTAATTTTAATTTTAATGACAGACAAACAATACATGTATTTTGAAGAATCTTTTTTAAAAAACGTATTTTTTTTTAAATGTTAATAATGATTAATGAAAATCGTATTAATTATAATGCTCATTGATACCCAATGCATTTACCAACATTAACACTTCCTGTTACAATTTGAATCTCTTTGATTTGTTGATCTAAAATGATGATTGATGTTTTCGTTCATTCTTTTGTTCCTTCGTTTTTTCCTTTGTTTGTTCCTTCATTCGTTCCTTCGTTTTCTTCATTCGCTTGTTTATTCCTTCCTTTTTCCCTTTCTTTGTGTATTCATTAGTTCCTTCTTTCTTTTCTTCATTCCTTCCTTTCGTTTTTCATTCGTTCCTTCCTTTCACCTGTCCTTCCTTCTTTTCTTTCTTCCTTTTCTTCATTCGTTCCTTTCTTCCTTCTTTTCTTTCTTCCTTCCTTTCTACCTTCCTTCCTTCCTTCCTTTCTTCCTTCTTTCCTTCGTTTGTTTCCTTCTATCCTTCCTTCCTTCCTTTGATCCTTCCTCCCTTCCTTCCTTTCTTCTATTGTTTGTCTTTGTATTTATTAGAGAAAAGAAACTCACACTTGGAGTAAATAAGTGTTTATTATTCATTCATTCATTCATTCATTCATTCATTCATTCATTTTCTTTATGGCTTAGTCCCTTTATTAATCTGGGGTTGCCACAGCAAAATGAACCGGCAACTTATCCAGCATATGATTTACGCAGCCTTCCATCTGCAACCCATCACTGGGACCACCCATACACACTCATTCACACACATATACTACAAAAAATTTAGCTTTCCAAATTCAACTGTACCGCATGTCTTTGGACTTGCAGGGGAAACCAGAGCACCCGAAGGAAACCCATGCGAACACAGGGAGATCATGCAAACTCCACACAGAAATGCCAACTGACCCAGCCGAGGCTTAAACCAGCGACCTCCTTGCTAAGAGGCGACAGCACTACCTACTGTGCCACTGCGTCGCCCGTATTTATTTATAAAAAAAAAATTGAACGTTTTTCTTTTTTTTTCTTTTTAGACATACACAAAATAAAAATACAGTCACAACATGAAATGCCTGACACAAAACAAAACTGCATTTACAAAAATATACATATAGCCAAAGCCTTAACAATTATGTTACAAATATTACAAAATGGCAGGAAGAGTGAGAAGTTTGATGAAAACAGAACACACATGAATGAATCTCTATACGTACATTATGTCATTCCGAGTTTCCAAATGTCACATAAAGCAAGGATTATATAATCCAAATATGTTGTCCAAGTGTGAATAAATGTATCAATTTGTGGAGTGGCTAAGACATGTTAAGTATTCCAGGGCTATAATCTCATAATTTATAATCTCTTGAACTATTGAATGCATATTTATTATTATTATTATTATTATTATTATTATTATTATTTATTTTTTTTATTTCAATTTAAAATCAAAAATTGCTAACATTGATTAATAAATATGGTAATATATATAATCAGGGTGTCCACAGGTTCTCGAAAAAACTTTAAATGTCTTGAATTTTCAAAACAAAATTTCCAAAACAAAAACTAGAATTTCCTTGTTTTGACAGAAGAAATATGTGGTTAAGAATGAACTACTTTTTTTTCTAATTTCATTAGACCAACTGTGCCATTACAAAAAAAAAATCCTTGGTTTCTTGGCCCGTAAAAGTCTAAAATCTCATTCATAATTGTCTTAGAAGACTCTTAAAAAGCCTTAAATTTGACTTGAAACTTGCAGAAACCCTGATAATGCTCAATGATAACCCAATGCATTTACTAAGGTTAACAAAGACCTTAATATAAAGTGATACTGCAAATTCTATAAAACCATTGTTCATAATCAGCTCCTAATACACATCGACTGCCATAAACAATTAAATCTTAATTCAACATATAATCCATCACCCTGCATCCCTGACAACACAACACTTTGCAAGCATTAGCATTTTGAGCGAACAAATTAGATTCCTCAGGCAGGTTGCTAAAGATATATAAATAAGCTGTGGGCCGGAAAAAAAAAAAATCATTTCTAGAAGGTCAAAGGTCATGGTTTTATGGGCTAACGCACAAGTATGAATGAGTTAAAGGGCTCACTGCATGTCCAGCAGTCTTGAATGTTGTCAGTGTATCGTCAAGAGGCTGCGTTTCATATGTCTGTGAGCGAGATGAAACGGTGGCAGCAGTAAAGCCGGCTCATCTTTTACTATTCAGCGGCTCGCATTTTCACAGCCTGTCTCTCTCTCCCTCCCTCATGCATTAATTAGCAATATTGATTGTCTGGACCTTTCTGCGGAGATTAAAATCATAAACACTCGCAGGACCAAGGACACCACCTGAGTGTCAAAACTCATAATCCCTGATAAGACTTTACAGATATGCATGCACATCACATATATCCATAGACAGAAAACGAGTGGCACACATGGAGAAGGAAATGAGGACAAACAAACACACATGCTCACAAATGGAAAAGAGGGGAGTTATCAGTGAATCGACTGGCTGCTATTGATGTGAATGTCATTATCTGAAGATTGGCTCAGAATTAGAAGAATGGCCACTCCAAGCCCATGTCCTCTGGGCTGAGCTGCATGTGGAAGACATTAGAGTGCTGTCATTAAGCCAGGCTGACCAGGTCAAGACTGTTTCTCTTCACGCTCAACATGCTCCAACTGACCCAATGACTAGATCGCTAAAAAACATAATTGTGTTTATAGTGTATACATAAATTAACGGTAATTAAGAAGTTTTAATAATTGTTTGATATACAATACAGTTCAGATGTTGATCTTTAAATATTATTACTCAGCAATGCATTAAAATGGATCAGAGTATCAAGGGACTTATCATGCTAGCAATTAATTGAATTTCTATTAATTATTTAGAACTTTGTTCATCAAATATTCAATATTAAAAATGAATTCTTTCCACAAAAGCACTAGCAATCAGCATATAAAAATGATTTCTGAACTATTATATTATCTGAAAAGGGGAGTAATTGTGCTAAAACAATCTTATTTAAATTATGAAATATGAATTTAATTTTAATTGTAATAATACTTTAGTTTTTTATGCATTTACAATTAAATAAATGTAGCATTGGTGAGAGTGAAAACATTTTCAATGATCATTAAAATAAATTGTAGTATGTGTGTAAGATTATTTGTAACTAACATTTTCCACACACATCTGCAAATAGTTTATATTTTTAAAAACAAAACAAATCAAGGTTTTTTGTTTATAATAAATGGTGTTTGTAGTAAATCCCACTTTAATGAATGTTTGTTTTATGCACAAAACAAATCGTTGCTTTTTCTGCTTGAAGCAATTAAAATTAATATCAATTTACGGCTACATCAATTCGTCACCCTGGAATTATAAGGTTCTATATGCGTTCTTAATGATTTTAAGATATTGAGCTTTAAAGTTTTTGCATTAAACAGCAAACAGTATGTGTTAAACATTTGCTTTTTAAATAAAAAGTCTTCAAATGTAAACAACTTTTGAAATTACAACATATTTACGTTATGGGATGTTTTTTTAAGTATATGTCAATAACTCAATTTTGACAAACATGTCAGATAGAACCTTATAATTCTAAGGTGATGAATTATATACAAAATATTGGCCCCATTACATTTGTTTTCTAGACAACATTGTAAAATATAACATGTAATTTAACCGATAAGAAGGCAGTTTTGACTTTTTGACAAAAAAAAAAAAATGGTCACACTTAACAATAAGGTTTCATTAGTTAATGTTAGTTAATTGTTTTACAATTAACTAATAATAATAATTGTGCAGAATTTATTATATCATAATTCAACATTTACTAATGCGTTATTAACATCCAACTCATGCTTGACTAACGTTAATAACCATAAACAAATACAGTAATAAATGCATTGTTCATTATTTGTTTATGTTAATTAATGCCTTAACTAACATCCACTAACTCACTTATTGTAAAAATTTACCAAAAAATTATTTAAAGTAGTATATCATGTATTGAAAAATAATTTGGTTCCCAGTGATGATTGCAGGTGAAAGGGCATCCACTGCGTAAAACGTGCTGGATAAGTTGGCGGTTCATTCTGCTGTGGCAACCCCGGATTAATAAAGGGACTAAGTCAGATTATCTAAGGGACTATGTAAATTGAAATTACTAGAAAAGTTAATTTGATTGAGGTAAAAGGTGTATGTTAATTCAGCTTAATAAAGTTTTCAATGTTTTAAATTTATTAAATCATACATGTCAGGTAATTGTAATAGAAATTGATTTGCGAGGTTAATTTGATTCTTTAAATATGAAAGGGAGCCACAATTATTTTACAGTGCATGTATGAAATACAGTTAAACTATTATAAATGAGTTCTTTTGTCTCATATTTTAAATGGCCATTTGTTCAGTTGTTCCTGCAGAAAACACAACAGTCCTTCATGCATTTCCCGAGAGACAGAAAGCTGTCAGAAAGTTGTGTTTGCGCCTTAATACCTCATCTAAGACAGTGCACAGGCTCATAAAAGCAGTCCAAACATTCCCATGTCACCATGGTAGCCTGGCATACACACTTGTGAGTGCGCTTTATTTTGAAGTCGCTCCCTCGGGGAGGATTCACTGCTCTGTGTGGAAGTGTCCGCCAAGAAGCTGCAAAAACCAGCCCTGTTCCCAGGAGCGAGGCTTGTAAGGCAGCACAGACGTGGCCACACTCTCCCCTTGAAGGCTGGGAACCAGAAAGATAGCGGCAAATCAGTGTTTGTTCAGCCTCTCCGCAAATATCCCGTGTGCAGATTAGTAGGGCTTTCAGGAAATAGCGGCGCGTCCACACTCTGAGCATTGCGCGGTGGCCGTCCGTGACTCTCCAGAGTGCTCGCACTAAACACGCTAATAAATTTAACATGTCCGGCTTTGTTTTGGTTTCATTAGAGCTAATCTCCCGCGCAGAACAGAGAGCGTGTTTACTCTGCAGGAGCTGATGGATGGCTATAGCTGGCTGTCTCTTGCCTTTGCGTTTCCATAACTGTAACGAATGAAAGAGGCCCGCTGTTATAGGTAGAAAACAAGTGTGGATTAGCAGGAATAAAAGTTAGCATATGCAGCTGGCCAGATACTGTAGCTACTGTGGCATGTCCTGAGTGACATTTTACAGTAAGAGGTGATTTCTTTTGTTTTTCTGGCTTTCATTAATGTCTTATGTTGTTATTGGTGTCAGTCACTTTTGTGTGATAGTGACATCGAGGACTTTATAGTTTGTGGTCGTCTGACAGGAAAGTATGGGAATCTGAGCTTGAATGCATATAGTTGGAATACAAAGACATCTCTTTCATTAAACTGTTTTATCCTTAAGAAAACTGTGATTCGTGTGTGTGTGTGTGTCACCATTTTTTTTTGATCAGGCTGCTGGTTCTTGAAATGAAACTTATAAAATTATCTGGTAAACAATGGGATTTAGAGCCCTATCTTTTGCCCGGTGCAATAAGGTGCAAGACGTGTTTGGCATGATTTGTTGCTATTTTCAGACCAGCGCAACCCTAATTTCACATTTTGCACCATGTGTTTACATTGTAAATTCATTTGCACCACTTTGTGGACTCATGGGTGTTCTGGTGTAGAAAGGAGGCTTGTTAAGGCGCATTGTTGGTGCGTTGCTATTTTGAGGAACTAAAATAGACTGCACCATTGACAAACCAAAGGCTGGCCTAAAGTCCAGTATTATTTATTATATGCACATTTATATTTGTTTTAGTTAAAACAAGTTTAGATTTGTCCACCTGTCGGGTTTTGGAGACGGATGCATCACCATATGGGGCATAAGAATAGGACTTGTGTTTGAATATAACAAATTTTTGGACCACACTTATTACTGTTTGTTTATTCGTTTGCTGGAAATTAGAACTGAGTTTAGAAATAGTTTTTAAACAAATCTTTGCACTTAACAAACAAAACTAAATATGTAGACTAATGTATGTCTTCAGTGGAGTGCGTACAATGCAGTTTCCTTATCCATGAAAATAAAGGAGTAAAGAGTAAAAGTAAAGTGGCCGAATGGAGGAGGCTTGTTCTTTATCCTTGCGCTGCTGATGGTTTGTTTAACTGTTTTCTCGCTAGTAAAGCGTTCAGTTTTTTCCACTTATAAATTCTGTCATGTTAATAACAAATGCACCATGGCACGACACAAATGACTCTTAAAGAGAATGGCAGATGAGACTCTGATTGTCTTGAAGTTTATTTTCTGTTCTTAAAATAGCAAAAGTGGATTCAGACTTAGGATTCAGGATTAATTCTTTTGCACTATGCGCTTTATACATTGTGTCTACATCGTTAAATAGAGCCCTTAAGGTTTAAAGAATATGTCTTTAATCATTGAATTAATGATTTATATTGTTTGAGCCATTTTCTGTTTTTTTTTTTATTATTAAAAGCAATTGTATGGCCTTGTATGTACTAAAGTCTGTTATGGAAAAAAAACACTCTACATTGGACAGATGGTTTAGAAAATGAATGAATGGTGTCATGTATACAGTATGCTCTTTTTCATTTCTTTGTTTCTTTTTTCATGTTTTGTTATAATTTTTCCTGAATTGTATTTGATGTCATTCATCATTTGTTATCATGTTTACTTCTTAATATACATATTTTGTTTGGTCCAAAAGACTTTCAAGTCAATTTTACAGCTACACATTACAGATAAAGTTGGCTTCTAATATTTATTTATTTTATGTATTTATGTTAGTTAAAATATATTTATTTATTTATTCATTTATTTAAGTTTAGTTTTTTTTATTCGTAAGTTATATACACCATCCTCTTCTTTTAGTCCCAGACATCTGGAAATATATTTCCCCATATTTATAACATATCATCATTACAGATAATAACATTTTCAAGTTTCTCTTTTTTGTCTTTGGGAAAATCACAATTAAACCAATCAGCAAATGAATAAATAACTGCTAAAGCAATGTCTGGTACACAGGGGAACCTCTCAAAGTCACAAAATGAATGCCTCCTGTTTGAATGGGCAATGTTAAGTGAGGGTCACGGAGGGTCTTGTTTGATTGGCTGGGGTCAGACGGAACCTTACCCGATAGGCTGAAGCAGCGGGTCATACTGTGCCACGTGGCCTTTGTGCTAACTTTTAAAAATGTTCAGGAAGTTAGCTTCACCCTTTACAGCCTGGGACATTTCCTACTGCTGGAGTTAAGCACTCTGGACAGGAAGCTATTCACTCCAGCTGTAAGATCTTCTTAATGAGTGTCTAACTGGAACCAGACTGGCAGAGAGAGAGAGGGAGAGAGAGAGCAGGTTTTTTGGGTCTGAACCCCTCTCCATCGTTATTCTCTCTTTCTCAGGAGTCTTTTTGACATGGGAGCAATAAAATTTACAACCAAACCCCTTTTTTTTAGTCTGATACAAGACAAAGTGTGGTCGAGAGAGAGAGAGAGAAAAAAGACGACAAGATGAAAACAGCTTGCAGATCTTGCCTGAGCGACGCTGTGTAGTGTTTGTGTTTAAACAGAAGAAGGTTAAGAGGGGAGCACATGCAGGAGAGTCAAGTGGCCCCACAGGAACCTCATTTGTTTGTTTCCTTTTCATAGCCCTACACGATACATGGAATCAATTGAATATTGTTTTACTGCAGTCTGGTATATACAGTTGAATTTATTATATGAATTATTAGCTCAATTATTACTTTGGATTTTTTTTTCTGTTTTAAAATATATTCCAAATTATGTTTAACAGAGCAAAGCAATTTCCACAGTATGTCTGATAACATTTTTTTCTTCTGGAGAAAGTCTTTTTTGTTTTATTTTGGCTAGAATAAAATCTGTTTTTTTTTAAAGCCATTTTAAGGTCCAAATTATTAGCTCCTTTAAGCTATGTATATTTTTTTTCGATTGTCTACAGAACAAACCATCGTTATACAATACTTTCCTAATTACCCTAACCTGCCTTGTTAACCTAATTAACCTAGTTAAGCCCTAAATGTCACTTTAAGCTGTATAAAAGTGTCTTGATAAATGTCTAGTCAAATATTATTTACTGTCATCGCGGCAAAGATAAAATAAATCAGTTATGAGAAATTAGTTATTTATAAAATATATATAAATTTAAACTATTATGTTTGGGGGGAATAATGGGGGCTAAAAATTCAGGGGGGTTAATAATTCTGGCTTCAACTGTATATGCAAGAAATATCTTGTATTTTCAAATATTATTTTAAAATATGAGTGTAGCTGTTTGTAAACAGAGCAAACGTCTGCAAAGTTTTAAAGATCAAATTATACAATTAATTACTGTTTTGTTTTCTAAAGGTGTTTTTCCTACCAAAATGAGTCTTCTGGGATGTTACTGATCTAAATTGATATGTAACAAATTTGCATAATGTGGTCTATGGTTTTTGTTGATCATTTACTCTACTTTGACCCACTGCCACTGACTTTTTTCTCAAGTTGGTGAGAGTAATTATTTATTGTATTTCTATGACAGTTTTTCACACAAACTCCCAATTTATATCAAGTCAAGTCGAGCTTTATTGTCATTCCACTACATGTGTGGACATACAAGGGAACGAACTGTTGTGTCTCGCAGGACAACGGTGCCACATAATTTAATGATACACTGTAAAAAACTTACCTCTTTAAACTTTTACCTTCTGGTCGATGCTACAGAGCACTGTGCAACAGAACAGCCCGACACAAAAACAGTTTCTTTCCTCAGGCAATCCATCCATCTTATGAACACTTGATGATAGTAATTGCGAAACAAACATCACAACTTGCTGCACACTTTTTACACACATATACACTTATTTAATAACATACTTTACATGCCAGTTTGCATATAACAGCTGCACATATAATGTTGTATATAGTAATATACCAGTGCATACACTTGTCAATTTGTATATTTACATTCACTTTTATTTTTTAAATATCTGTATTATCTGTTTTTGTACTGGATTTGTAATTCTGCTTCACTGTAGTAGCTCTGTTATGAAAACAAATTTCTCATATGTGTGAACATACCTGGTAATAAAGCTATTTCTGATCATATTCTGAATAGTCAAACTGACTAAAAATATTAAGTTAAACATATTAACTTATTAAAAGTTGAAGTAATATAAAAACATTTATTGCCATGGCTTTTTGCCATATTATTTTTTATAGTATAAGTAAGGCCATTGTGCTATCCACTGCGCCACCATGATGCCCACTACAATGTATCTTGTTATAAAATGAATGGGTGTTTTTTTTTATTTTTTTACCTTGGATGCATGTCAATCTACATTGCAAGAGTCACAAGACAAAACCATGAAACTTTATAATGTCATAATAGTATCTAACAAAAAGGTGTTCTATATTGTAATAATGGAGGAGTAGAGTATTGACAGACTAAGACAAACACTGTATTTTTTCCCATTAGTGTTCATGTTTCATTTAAAATAAGGGTACTTTCACACCTGCATTATTTAGTTCGGTTGTATTGCACTAGAGTTCGTTTTCCCTTTTGGTGCGGTTCGTTTGGGCAAGCGTGAAGCGTGCGCACCAAAAGTGGACCAAAAAAGCATACCGAGACCTGCTTGAAGAGAGCGGTTCGTTTGTGGTGAGAATATGATCCGAACTAAAACAGACATAAGCGCAAAAAGTACTGCGCCTTAATCCAGCTGCCCTTGGCCGATGTGCTGTGCGTTATGACATATGGAGGAAAAATATTTGTTGACAGCGCTTTAACAACAGGGAGAGAGAGAGGGAAAACATTACGTGATGGATCGTTGGTAATATTTCCGCAAGATGACCATGTCGCAGTTTAGCTAAATGAATTCACTCCTCCTCCTGAAGTGACATGTGATGTATTAAAACACTGTTTTCCAGCCGCGGCCGCTCGTCATTCTCGAAATGTATAGTTTGTCTAAAGCAGGCATACAATCAGTCAGCGCAGTCATCCCTCCATAGTAAAAAAGTGACATTATGTGTCTGCCGGTTTGTTTACTTGTGGGAGTTCATTGTCATTTTTCCGCACGTGAGTTCTGACCAACCGATAAGCAGTTTAGGAACTATGTTCAATAGCATCTGGCCAATGAGAGATGTGGATTTTGTCAGCTGACTGGATTTTGGTTCTTTTTCAACTGGTTTGGACCAAAGCCAGCAGTGTGGTGTGAAAACGACCCAAAGAAGGCAGAAAATGCATCAATGTATAATTTATTGCCCTTGGTCCGGACCAAATGAAGCGAACTACAGATGTGAAAGCACCCTAAAATATCGAAAAAGTTAAAATTAAACTGCTAGAGTTTAAATTAAAATACCTTAGAGAACTAAAACAGAAAAAGTTTAAAGTATGACACGAAATAGTAAAAACAAAAAATAAATTAATTAATAAAATAGTAAACAATACACTTGCTCTATGATACAAGGGATCAAATAACCTCGCTTATTTGTGAAATACTGGTTTTCACTGTTTTGGTCAGAAAATTTATTTGTATTTAGTGTGTGTTTTGAAATTACCATTAAATATTATTAACCTGATTAAAAAAAAACAGAAAAAAAAAATACAGCGGGCAGCTATGCACATTCTTTATAGTGTGCATGTGTGTGTGGCATTTGTCACCCCCCAGCAGACTCGATCAAGGTGAAAGTCTCTCACTCCTAAAATTCTGGCCACTTTTTTTCCCCCTCCCTAATATACCACCCTGTCTGTCCGTCTGGTTGAGGTGACACACTTCAGTACTTTAGTTTCACGGCATTTGGTCCCCCAACCCCTTTCTCTCGCTCTCCATCTCTCTCTCTTCAAGGATTTAAACAAACCCAGTCAGAACTAATTAGTGAGGAGTGAGAACAGCGCAGGGAGAACTGGCTCATGCTAACTTTGTTCAGCTGCTTCCCGCTGCGAGGAGGCCTCCTCTAAATGATTCGCTCAATAACCCTCAGAAACAGCCGCCCGGTGGGGGTTTGGGTGTGGAGGGCCATTGGGAAAGGGGCAGGTAAGTGAGGCCTGAGTGACCACTGTGGTCACAGGAAGTGCCGCTATCAAAGCACGACGTGTGCACTGTTATCGTGGTTCACTGATAGAAACATTCGCAATCAAGGCCATTTCACAGTGGACACAATCGGCTTCTTTCATTAGACAAAGAACAGGAAAAATCTCAGATCTACTACTTAGAGGCATCACAGTGCTTACAAGAAGAAAAACAAACATTTATTGATTGACAGTGTGCAGATGATATTAAAGAGCATTCAAATGTTTGTTTTAATGTGTCAAATAACTTTTGTGAATTCGACTGACCTGACAAAAAAAAAAAGATTCTGACCTGTGTTTTTTGTTGTTTTTGACATTTATTAACAAATTAATTCTAACAATTTTAAATGAGTAAAAATATCTGGCAAAAAAATAAAAATAAAAATGGCAAAACTGATGTTAGAGGTTGTGGCACTGAATAAAAAAAAATTTATTAATCAAATCACAAATTATTCTTGTTTTAAATATGCCTGGACTTTTTTTTTTCTGTTTTTCTTTTTTTTCTTTTTATGTAAACTGTATTTACTTATTTTATATTTTAAAATATCTTTTTATGATTCAAAACCACTTTTTATTTTTGACAATACTTTTATTCAGTAAGAACACATTAAATGTATCAGGCGATAGATGTACAGTATGATGTTATAAAAGATACAGTATATTTCAAAAGTCTATTTCAAATCATTTTTAGGTCTTTTGAACTTTGTTAATTAAAGAATCAGCAGAAGCAAAGTCATTTTAAACATTATTATTATTATTATTATTATTATTATTATTATTATTATTAATAATAATAATAATAATAATAATGTTTTTTGAGCATCAATAGTTTTACATCATTATATTCTTATGGCATCTTACAAATATATATAAAATATATATATACATTGTATATGTTCAACAGACCCTTTCAAAGTGGTGATGACTTTGGCATTTAAACATTTACTGCTTCTTGTCAAACTGTTTCACAACTGTAACGAGGCAATTCAATCATACCTTTGCATTAAAACAGCTATTATAACATTACTTATCAATGTGTTGACCTTATTGGATTTTTGGGAGCTATGGAAATGAAAAGTGTGAAAGGGGAAATACTTTAAAACTATTGCTATTGTTTACATCCTTCAAAATGGTCTATAAGGGGAAAAATTATCAGTTCTTTTCTGGCTTTAATAGAAATGGATGTTAATATTGTTAACTTTAATATGATAATATGATTATTTTATAAAAATATATTATAAATAATAATTAATATATAAGTCTGACAATTGGTCATAATACCTGCAAATAACAAATGTTTTCATATGTTTTGATTGACGATTTTAAATATTCCACAAAAGATTGATTCCTTTACCCTTGTGAAGTTAAAATAATGGTATTGTTTACTGATAATCAAAAAAGAAATATGTCTGAAAACATGACTTTTTTTTTTAATTTATATACACTCTACTTACACTCTGCATTAATGTAATACCTGTAATTAGGGCTGCACAATATACCATTGAAGTCAAAATTATTAGCCCCCCTTTGAATTATTTTTTTCTTTTTTAAATATTTCCCAAATGAAGGAAATTTTCACAGTATTTCAGATAATATTTTTTCTTGAGGAGAAACTCTTTTTTGTTTTATTTCGGCTAGAATAAAAGCAGTTTTTAATTTTTTAAAAACATTTTAAGGACAAAGTTATTAGCCCCTTTAAGCAATTTTTTTTTCTCATAGTCTACAGAACAAACCATCATTATACAATAACTTGCCTAATTACCCTAACCTGCCTAGTTAACCTAATTAACCTAGTTAAGCCTTTAAATGTCACTTTAAGCTGTTTAGAAGTGCTTTGATAAATATCTACTCAAATATTATTTACTGTCATCATGGCAAAGATAAAATAAATCAGTTATTAAATAAGTTATTAAAACTAAATATTGCAATGTCAGATTTTACAGATATCATGCACCCCTACCTTTAATAGATTTTTTTTTTACATAAGTTACACTTTAAACTGTGAAACAGGGTTGTAGAGAAGGACACAGTATGATTTAAAAAAACTGACTGCCTGAATGAATGAATAAGTGATGTTAAGTATATGTGTGTGTATGTGTGTGTTGGAGCATGGGTTCTCGATGTGAAACTCTTTGATGTAGTGTGTGTATTGTCTTGGCCAGTCTGCTACTGCAAGGCTTCCAGCAGATGGGCCCTTTGTAAATGGAAAATAAAAATCCAATAAAAATGGTAATTATATAAAATGCATCACATTGCTGACAGGCCCTACAGAGGGGTCCTGTAGTTTGGAGTTTGTCCAAAGATTGACAAATACGTCTCTCTCTCTTTTCCCTCTCTCTCTTTCTCTCTCTCTCAACACAAGTCATAACACAGTGAGAGACGTTAAGAGAATGCAGAACAAATTATTGCACCACCCCCCTTGGCTACTTTGGCTCGTTGTCTTAGAGACTCATTGAAAAACGAAATGAAAAAAAAAAAAAAACTTTGCCACAGCTTTGACATGCAGCACTTGTTACTGAAATACTACAGGAGGATTAATATGCCATAACTAATTGCTCCAGGGAACACGCAAGTCTGAGCCAGAACAGACATACAAGAGCAAATCACTGATACTTGACACTTTACACTAACTCAAAGACACTGACATATAAGCACACACACACGTACATGCAAACAAATGAGTCTGTGATGGGCAGTTAATGATTCATAGGGGGATTGGGGAAATATCAAAGACTTCACACTCCGTATCCCTCCTCCTCGCTTTATCTTGAGCAGCTTCTCTCATCTTCTGTCTTTAATAATGTCTTCGACTTCAGATATCGCTTTTAAAGGGGTCGATTTACATGGTTTGCGACGAAGATGACAAACTATAAATACAGGCCGCTGACCTGGGCGCTATGATGTGCCACTCTCAGAATCAGAGCTAGAGATACATTCTAATTTGCTCTTTGTGAACGTAAAAGAAAGAGAGAAAGAGGTCGCCCTTCAGTGCCAGCCGTTTATACAGGACCGTTGGAAGTTCGTTGTGTCATCCTAAACCAACGCCGTTTATCACCCGCTATAATTTTTTTTCTCTTCTGCTCTTTTCATTTAATGTCATCGCTATGGGAACCGACAGCACCCTGGAAATCATTTTCAAAACAGAGTATTTGTTGAAAGGGGCCGATTGGGGGTGAAATATGTCTTTGGCACAGAGCGGGACATGGTGGCAGGGTCTGATGCATTAATAACCGGAGCTCCAGGAGGGGAGAGAGGCCCAGCCCACCCTGTTCTCCACACACCAGAGGTCTTTGTCAGAGCGGGGCCATTGTAAAAGTGCCCCTTTATTGCTTCTTCAGCCGCATATTGTCATGCCACGACGCACATATACTGTGCCTTTCTCACTTGTTCATGTCTGAGATGCGTTGATTTAGTAGAAAAGGTGGGGAGTGGAGGGGGGAAGTGAAAGTGCAGCTCAACAGACCTGGTGGCACCTCATCTGAGGTTCTATTACCATTCGCCTCTTTCTTAAAAAACTCTGTTATTGAGCCAGACTTTCCAGCCTTATGGACATGCAGAATTAAAAATGAGAAACCGGCATGAAATGGGCATTTCAATTGTTTTTTCCATATTGTGAAAATATGGTTTTAAAAAAAGTAGGGTGGAACTTGATTTTGTCCATCAGGAATGGGTTGTTATTGCTGTGAGCTGACAGATTGGCTTGAGAAGATCCAAAGATTGGCATGATCTGGAAGTTGCTGGAACTTTTAATTCAGTACTGTATTTTTCTCCAACTTAATCTGAGAATTGAGTAGGGGGGTGGGGCTTTCTTTTGCACGTCATTCTCTCTTAGCAAACTAACGCCAAGAGGGGCGTGGTTAAGGGTATTAATATACAGTTGCTATGGAAGCCACTTTAAAGGCGAAAGCAAATGTTCAGGCTTTGATTGAAGATTACCAAAACATTTTTTTTTCGTGGATGAACTTGCACAGATTATTTATTCACATCAAGAATAGCATTGTGAGCTAGCAAAATAAACATCGTAAATATTGTTTTCACGTGGATTTTGAAGCATGTTCACTAAGGCTGTCAAAATTAATTGTTTGTTCGCTGCGCCACGATACAGACGCAGACAATTCGATATCTGTTCAGTAATAGATCATAACTGGTTATTACGTACTGACATAATTTTTCTCATATGCGCTATATTGCAGTAGCTTACTATGGCAAGGGAGGCGAGCACATGCTACTAAAATGTTCCAACTACTTGAAAACACAGAGACTCTGCACAATTCACTGTGCATATGTTTGCTGGAAAGTCATTTACTGACACTGAAGTTAAAGCAGAAGCCCTGTTTCACTATTATAGAGAAGCTTATGGACCAGAGGTAACATTTCCTCTCCTCACAGCTGTTACAGCGATACTTTTGGTTCCAGAGACGAGCATGGTCTGCAGAGCGAGTTTTCTCCATTGCGTCAATCATGAATCAGCTGTGATTGCTGCTGCCATTTATCAGTGTCAGTCATCAGTGAACAGCGGCAGAGCGTTAGAACCAATCACAGCCCAACTCTGTTGAGTGCGTGACAAATCATAGGGGTGTAAACTCGCTCAGTGGCTCATAAGGAAAGCGGGATATTTACATTTGTTTATTAGCTATAATGGTTCATGTTGTTCTGTGAATATACGTGAGTTTTTAAAGGTACAGTTCATATATCTAACTGCTTGTATTAAAGGACAAAATTTTATTACAAATAATACATAAATATAAATATATTGATAAATTTTAATACCACAATCATTGTGCTGTAAAATAAATATAAAATTGAGTATGAAAAGCATTGTCAATGCTCTGAGATATTGAATTGAACCAATGACATGATAATCCTAAAGGAACTGAACCGTGATACCAGTGTAGGTTCACACCTCTAATGTCCACTCAAGTGTACGTACAGTACTTCCAGTACACTTCTATATTTTTGTTTGTTTGTCTACTTTAAATATTGTTGTGCATTTTCTTTTATAAATTATGGGCACTTGGAGGAAATGCCAATTAGGATATTCTAGACTTAAACATATATTTTTATATCATATCAAACCCACTGTAAATTAAATAGATTTTATTATACTTTAATATTTCTACCCCTGAAAGGAACTTGTTTAATTCTATGGATAAATGTAGGGAAATAAACAAGTAAATCTGAATAAACTTCTTACATTCTTTGAAAATATGAATCATAAACATTTTGTCTAGTTTAAATTTTGGAAATAACTAAATGTGATTTTCACCTTTACTTAAGATATAGCTGGCTTGTCATTAAAAAGAAATAAAAAGATTCTGTTCACTTCATGTAAACTCTGACTTGTCATGTACTCACAAAGTTACATATCTTTGCACCATTGTTAACTAAAAACTGAAAATCTTTTGAGCCTCGACCAATCTCTTTCACAATGTTGATTTGTACACTTTTGAAAACGAGTTTCATATTGCAAGTTTTTCAAAACAACAGCATTATTGCCTTTATAAAATATGTCATATACAAAAATGTGATCTTGTGTAAATGGTGATGTACAACAATTCTTCGACAATTCGTAACTTTTGATTTATTGGTTAATTCTTATAAATTTGTACAACCTTATTCTCACAATTTAGTACGATTTGCTCATCCCCCAGCACAAAGTTGGGTTTAGGGGTGGGGTTGGGTGCCACGCCTCCTTTTTAAAGTCTTACATTTTGGCACAATATTTAAACAAATTCGCCACTAACTGACAAAATGTAAAATACATAAGTTTCCTCTTAAGATTAGGCTGGATGTACTAGGGATACAACATGTTCAGTGTGAAAATGTACACGTTTAAGCTAAATGAAACTAACTTTGTAAATCATGTAATTTCAATATACCTTATTACCTTATATTAAACGGACGTCAGTTTGAATATTATATTATATAATGAGTGCAATTTGAATATTATAATAAATATTGAGTAAATAATAAAGTTGAAACTTGGATATCATATTAACTTTAATACATTAAAATAACAAATTATGAATGTGGATTTTTTTCAGTATGTAAAACTTTTCAAGAACAAAGTGGAGTAAAATAGACATTCTTTTCAAGTAAACATACTCCCATAGTCAGTAGAATATCCACTGAGTGACCTTCAAAATTCAAATCAGTCATCTGTATTAGTCTGCCTAATATCTGCTATGTAGTTAATTACTTAGAATGAACAGACCATCTAAAAGTGGTCATTAACATGAACTTTTACCTTTGAATGGCCACAAATAAATCATTTCTAATAAATACTGCAATATGAAAAATAATATACATATAAAAATATGCTTGTAAAGTCGCTTTTGATTTTATTGTGACTTTAACTTGTCATTGAGTGGAAAACTTGATGACCTTGGTCCAGTGTTAGTGATCAGTGGTGTACTGCTGCTCAGTTGCAGAGTGTGTTAATCAAAGAGACGTTATGATGGCCACTGGCAGGCGCAGCTGCTTTGGAGGCTGAGCGCGTCTCTGTGCGGCTGGGGTGTAAAAGCTCACCTGGGCTCCGTCGTAGGCTTGGTTTTAGTGGCACAGACGTGGACTGGCATCTGGGAGCCTTATTTCCCACTCCTGTGAGGATGTCTCTGTTGGCGTCATTCACTTCAAGCCCACTTGTGACAAGAGCACCTCCTTATGAGTTTTGCCAGCCAAGGACAGTGTGAGCTCTACTGTGGTTGTGATCTTGTGTGCGAGTGTGTGTGCAGCACTGACATCATTATGTTAAATAACCTTCTTTGTTATGTTCATGGTATAAAATTAAGAGTCCTCTGCTGACTTTCTTCTGTGCAACATAAAAGATGATATTTTGAGAAATGTTCTGTGCTTTTTTTTATTCCTTGCTCTTAAATTAGGGAATTATTTGCCTGCTCTCATTAGGACTACATCTCTTAATGATTTTAAGAAATTTATTTTCTTAAAAACTTTTTTAGTGTTGCTTTCTAGGTCATTTATCTTATTATGAAGTCAATGTGATGCTTTATTTTCTTTCTTCTTTTGTTGTTTCTACTTTTGTAGCACCTTGAAAGAAGCATGTTATAAATAAAATGCATTACTATTATTATTATTCTTTTTTTATTATTATTAGTAGTAGTAGTATAAGCATCATCACTATTTCTATTATCATATATATTCTATATAAATCATTTTGTTTTATATTATGCATTTTCTGCAGTAAAAGGAAGGTGCGGAATAATGTGAGGGTGAATCATTCCCCTAAATAAATTTAAGTGGATTTAGCATAAGCATAAATAGATTGCTAAATGAATTGCGTTCATTTTCTTCTGGTGCAGTGCTTGTAAACTGCAAGATTTCTGCATTATTAATCAGCTCATTGATTTACAGGGACTTCACTTCTGGGCCTAGTAAGCCTACCTGTGACCCTGCTGACCTCACTGATCTTTCCCAATTCATTCAGACCTGCTGATGGCAATGGGGGAATTGTTCGTATTGGCATCTATAACAATTTAGGTTTCTGGGGTCAAGGTTTAGACATTGTCTAAAATGTTTGGTTAGAGAAAAAAATGTGTTATTGATACAGGCCCTATGAAAATAATTAGGTGTAAAATTGAGCTTTACTTGAGCCCAGCTGAACTGAATCACCTTTGCTAAAGGTGGAGATGTTAAAGTGGCAGCTGGTGCTGATGTAAGCTGTGGAAAAGCGAAAAAAAATATTCACATTACCAATAAAAACAATAAACACCAGTGAAATAAAATTTCATTACTTGTCACAGACATGTGTGAGTTCAGCTAAACCAGCTACTCGCTCCCTTGCCCAGTGTTTAACTGTGCTTTTGCTTTTCTTGCTTGATTTTTTTAAACAAGACTGCAAAGACTAAACAAAAAAAAGTTATTTAAAGATTACGAAAGTTATTGAATTTTTTTTTCTTTTTAAAATATTTCCCAAACGATGTTTAACAGAGCAAGAAAATTTTCACAGTATGTCGGATAAATTTTTTTCTCCTGGAAAAAGTCTTACATTTATTTGTTTTATTTCGGCTAGAATAAAAGCAGTTTTTCATTTTAAAAAAAAAGCAACAAAAAAAAAACTATTTTAAGGTCAAAATTATTAGCCCCTTTAAACTATATATTTTTATGATAGTCTACAGAACAAATCATCGTCATACAATAACTTGAATAATTTCTCTAACCTGCCTAGTTAACCTAATTACCCTAGTTAAGCCTTTAAATGTCACTTTAAGCTGTATAGAAGTGTCTTGAAAATATCTAGTCAAATATTATTTACTGTCATTATGGCAAAGATAAAATAAATCAGTTATTAGAAATGAGTTATTAAAACTATTATATTCGGAAATGTGTTGAAAAATCTTCTTTCCATTAAACAGACATTTGGGGAAAAATAAATGGGGGGGGGGGGATAATAATTCTGACTTCTGTCTGGTTCTTGAATCTGATTGGCTGATAGCCTTGCGATATTCGGCAAATAACAGTGCTCGTCTAGCCTCTTCAACTTTGTATATTACTCCCTCCACATACAGCAACAAGCAGAGGACACTCTACAGTTTGACAAATTTTGCAGCTGTTGGGCAACATAATGTACTTTGCAGGCTTTTTAAGGTGATAATGTAGTTGTTGAGATTGCATTTATGTCATTTATTTATAGGATATAGTGCTTATTTTAAATATTTATAATTTCGGAGATACAGCACGTCACAGACTAGAGACAGTTGACATTGTACATCCACAAGATGGTGACAGAGACTGCATAATAAACCATTAAATGAGGAAAAACTCAGCGGATATTTAAACTACAGCTGATCAAATCATTATAAAACTGGTAAGTGGCTTTCTGAATCGATCTCTCTTTTTGGTATGTTGTATTGCTGTATTTATATCATAGTAATTGTTGTATTTTGTGTTGGCCACTCTTTGTATAACCCAGAGTTATTTTTTTTTTGGCCATCTGTTTCTATTGTGTCTCCCATTTTTGTTCCTGCAGACTAGGTTAGTAAACAGAAAGAAAGAAGAAATGCTCGCATGTGTTTAGCATTTTTCTTTTTTACAAACACAACGGTAATCTGGTAGCTTTGGCGCTGCTTTGGCTTTTTAGAGGATAATAATTGTGATCCCCCGATTGCATCAAAGAAATACTGGGAAACCTCTGTAGACTGATGGGGTTTCATGCTGTTCAGCCTTATAATCTGAAAATATCAGCAAGATAACCTGCTTTGTCATCACTTTAGACATTACCCAAGAGAATCCTTCAAATACTAGCTCTAAAGTAACGTTTGTGAAGTAGCAACGGTTCCTGCTGTTCTGACATCAGCTGCAGATTTGAATGAATGGAGGAGGAAAGTAGTTCCTCATACAAAAAATATATAAATATATATTTATTTTATGGATTATTTCATTCTCTTAAACTATGAGGATTTAACATCATTACTGAATGGAGTATTTATTGTCTATTAATCTTTTCCCTTCTTTTTATAGAATTTTATTTAAAATACAACGCAAAGGTGTTGGTTATGTTGTTGCATATGTAAAAAATAAAATAAAAGTCATACGAATTACACAGTGCGTAAATATTGCATCTTAAATGATTTACTCATGTACTTTTTGATTACTGAAATTGATTTTGATTTACTGAAAATCCTAAATATGTTTGTTGTGTACAGATGTTAGCCGTCTCGGTCAACTGATTTGATTACATTCATTAGTTGTTATAATATGCTAACCAGTTGGGTTAGCTTTTTAACATACTTCCGTGTTATGCCAGCCAGTTCTATTAATGTAAACATGTTACGCTAATTAATTCTATTAGCACTTTAAGTACCTTCACTCTCAGAGTATTAGCGTGACATTCAATTCATTCTGATTTGTGATAATAAGACAAAGTTGACATCACTGATTTTTTTTATGCACAGTATTTGACCCAAACAATGATATGCTCTTCCATAATAGAAACAATCCATTGCTTTATTAACATGCTAACCAGTTGTGTCTGTGTGTTAGCGGTGTGTGTGAGAGTACAGCTGGTTGTAGTCTGTCCTCTTGAGTCAATTATGCTTAGAGCAGGACTGTGCCACTGCTGTCAGATCATATGATGAATGGGCCAACTTGACAAGATGCTGAGGAGCAGAGGCCTCTGTGATAATTGGATTATTTACACACAAAAGCTCAAGAGAACAGTGAACGTAACACGCTCAACTCAGCGCTCACGAAGAGGAAGAGCCTTAGAAAGATTGGAAAGACTTTAGGACTCTTAGTGTAAAATAATAATTGCAAGCAATGCCATATATTATAATAAATTAATTGTTAATTATCATATCTTAAATTTTAAAATAACTTAACATTAACATTAAGTTATTGTTTGGCTTTTTTATGTAGCTTGATTTTTATTTTTTTGTTTAGTTGTTGAAATAAAGGCAAAACACTCAAGTAAACAGAGTTTTTATAAAAAGAAAATTTCATATTCTGAAATGTTTTAAAATGCAAATGAGATTATATGTAATTAAGTATGTTGTAATAAGCATAATTTCCTGAAAAGAACAAGTCATTTTGGAGAACCAGACTATAACTAACCAAAAATGAAACAAAACAATCTGTTGAATAAATGTGTTCTGCTCATAAACAATTGAATAAAAAATAGATTGAATGAAGGATAACAGAACAAAACCACCAAATTAAAGATAAGGATGTGCAGTGAAATAAATTATGAAGTCAAAATAGACTAAACAAACAACAGAGCTTTAATTATCAGAACAGAAAGAAGGATAAAACTGGTTATAGAATTAATAATTAATGGATGGAAAAACAATAAAAGAATTAGCAAAATATAGACATTGTTTGACATTTTTAAAAACACTGTAAAAAAACAACAACTTTTGATTCAACTTAAATTATTGAAGTTGGCTTTTTTGCGTTTACTCAACGTAAATCGAATCGTGCAGTACTTTTTTTGCAGTCAATACAAAAAAGCTCTGCAACAAGTTGCCTTATGCTTTGTTCACACCACACGCATAAATAGACTTGTAAACATTTTGAGTTTACTTGCTCCATTTGCGCGTCGATTTCACTTTACAATAGATGTGGATTTGCCTCAATCGAGCAAAATGCTCCAATTGCGCCACTCTAATCGTGCGAATCATTCACACGTGCCTCCGGACGTCTATTTGCGTCTTTGCATTGACTTAACATGTAAATCACTTGTGCTTAACACTGCTTACACTTCTGGTGTGAGTGCAGGCTTAACTATTTTAAGTTGAGTAAACTTTTCTTGATATTTTTTTTACGTCAATAAAATTTACAGTTGCAAATTCATAAAATCCAATAAAAATTTAACTAAAATGTGTATTTTGGATGTTGTCTAGACAGTCTGAAAAAAATATTGTAAAAGTCCTAGTTTGAGAAAACTGAGCACTGCATGAAACAATTTAGTGTTGCTTTGAATATAATTGCAAATATGAATAACATACAACAAGACTGCATAATCTAATAATATTACATTCTGTGTTTGTTTGTCTTAACATACTTTGTTGTTTGTCTACCGCTGTTGTGCAGAAACGGTAAGTTCTGCATGTGTGATTCAGCATGAGCCACCGCACACTGCCTTCATTTTGTTATGAAGCATCTCTGTTTTATTTTAGCCAATAAAAGTTTTAATGCAGAGTGATTTTTAACATTGGATTAATATGTAAATTTCCACCTGGCTCCCTGTTCTGTGCCAGCTCATATGATATTTTTATGAGTTTGCTTTTGAAAATGAACAGAGCCCCTGCAATATAAGGAGTGGTGTATTAAAAGGACAAAGAACCCGAGCTTGCCCTCCAAATATTACATCCTAACAAATTGGAAATGTAATCAATCACCCGACACCTGATTATTTTTAACATTTGCCATTTTACGTAGATCTGATGGAATTTATGTAGCTAAAGGAGACGTTTGAGAGGGTGTGCTTTGAGTAACCAGATTTTTTGAGTGAATTCTCTTCCCAAATTAGAAATGCTGATATCTTACTCTGTTAAATCTTCCCTTAGATCTTTTTAAATATATATTTTTTTAGAAAGGCTGACGTGTGATTGCTATGTGTAATATATTATTTATTTAATTTCTGTTTATATAGTCTAAATTGTTTATATATGCTTTTATTTTCTATTGAATAACTCCTATTTCTCCAAATTTTGATTCTTAGTTATTTTTTTGCTTATTGTTGGTATAAGGTCACGAGTGGTTATGGAAGCATTTCACTGCATATCATGGCGTGTATTACTCTGTAAGTGACAAATACAATTTGAATTAGAATATGTTTTATTTGTATATATTTATTGTGCAACATTTATTATTATATGCTGTATATACATTATAAACTACAGTTGTAAAATACAAAAATCCTGTGGACTTTTAATTTTTTATACATTCAGATTATGTTTTAATGTATTATTGCTTGTTTATAAATCACTAATTGGCCTCAATATATTACAGATATGCTCACCAAAAACAAACCAAAACAAATCTCTTAGATCATTAGGATCAAGTAAATTAGAAAATCAGCCTTCAGCTATACGCCCCTCGCTGCGGTAATCAGCTTCCAGAAATGGTCAGATGCTCCAACATTTGGTACATTCAAGAATTTCTTATAATATTTTTTCTTCTGAAGAAAGTTGAATTTCTTTTTAGTTTGGCTGTATTTTTAAAATAAATGTTTAAGCTTAAAATAATTAGCCTCCTTCAGATTTTTGTTTTTCAGCTGGCTGAAAAAAACACAGTTGTCCAATATATTACCTAATTAACCTAACTTGCCTAATAAAGATAACCTATTGACCTTATTCTACATGTATAGTACAGGTTTGACCATTTCTGCGATTTAATGTTACTAGTCATTTCCCCCATAGGCAACTGAATCGGATGTTCTAAAGCATTTGCAAAAACGGGTGCACTTTCGGATTGAAGATTGAGGTCAATACTCAAAAAATGTAAATATTTTTGCAGTTTACTTGTTTTATATGAGCCGAATCAACTCAATTCTTGTTTTTTTTTTTGTTTTTTTTTGGTGGGGGGACATTTTAATTGTTTTATGTTCAATCCACCTAAATGTGTAAAAACTAATATTTACATAATTCCTACATGTTTTCCCAACACAATTTGTGTGGAACCCAGCATGGTTTTAAAGTTTAGCCTTTAAATTGCTCTTATGTTTCTGTTAACAAAAACAACATATAGTAACGATTGGAAATTAGTTATTGTGTCTATTAAGTCTAAACATGTGCTAAAAAATATTCTCTCCATTAGACAGCAAAATATTTTAGGAATTTAAATGTTTATATATTTTTATTTTCATTATTTTTCCCCCAAGCTGTCAGTCTGATGCTGGTTGTAAGAGAGTAGGGGTCACTGTAAATCTCTCTGTGAAACAGGGTGGAGACGCTTCAGCCAGTCTGAGAGCAACTTCACAAGAGTTTAGGAGCACTCCAATATGCTTGGCGGTACTCTTGTCACATGACCATAGTTACGTCTCTCCAACCCGTAAGACAAAACACACACAAGCCTTGATGCTTTCTCATCGAACCCAGGAGAAGGCTGTCCTTGATGCTTCACATAATTACCTGTCGATGTAACTCTTTCGTATATTCAGCACTCTACCGTACCATAGATAGGGAGGGCGTTTACATGCTGTTTCTCTAACTGCATAAATCCAATGGAAAATTCCTTAGGATTGTTTTTTATTAGGCTGAAGTTCCCAGGAGCACAGTGCCCAATAAAAGGCAAACCAGATAAAAGCGAGAGCGAGGGATTAGAGGAGGATGAAAGCTGTAAAATTTTCCATATTATATTGCGAACTGCTATGCTCACCTCTCTCGGCCTTACATCTGCCTCAGCGAGAGGTCTCAGCGAGGAGGAAGTGGCACTTCTGCCGCTTCTATTCAGCTCAGTCCCGTGTTCAAATATCTTCTTTTGAGATTGCTTTCTTTGATTGGTGGAGAGGGCCAGCACAGATAAATAAGGCCCATTGTGGTGCCAAGGAGACCTGCCTGCATTACCACCCTCAGCCTTAACCCCCCGCCCTCCACCATTGCGTGTGTAGGAACCGCATGGCGAGTCCTAGTCGCTCGTAAAGCGAAGGCAGAAGAGACATTGAAGTATCTGAGCCCGGCAAAGATAAACAAACCTAGGTATTCATTGCAGACTTTATGAGCTGTCCAAAGAATCCTGTCCTCTGTCAGAGCTACAGGAGAGAGGAGCCAGCGTTTGGACTCCAAATCAGTGTATGCCGTCACACACAAACACATCAACTGTACTACCTCGCTGACGAACGGACGCTCGCGCGCGCACACAGGTCCTTTCTTAGACACCGCACACACACAAAGCAATATGCAATAAGTCCTTTAATGAATGAATAGATAAATAGGCTGTACTTTTTTCCCTCCCCGTCTGAGAATTGGTTTTCTCTGGCCTCCTCTATAGAACCATCTGGATCCTTCCTTTTCAGAGTTCTCCGCACTGCCCAGATGCTTCTATTGTGATGCCCTCCAAATCTTAATAAGCAGTTAAAATATTTACTGAGGCGCCTTTTCTCTCCCACACCACTTCTACCCCCATTGGCTTTTCTCCTTTTTTATCGTTATTATTATTATTTATACCTTTTCAGGGACAAAAAAATGGAGATGTCCACTAAATGTGATTGATTGGGCCTAAAAATGGCCATTATTGCCATTAAGACCCACATGTCAGCTGCTGCCTTTGTGCCGGCTGTATCTCTAAGCTAACCACTGATCCATGAGAGGAGGTGGGGGAAGAATGTACTGCCCTGAAAGAAATGCCCATTTCTCTATGGATCCTGCCTGATTCAAAATACAGCTGCGAGGAGGAGGAGGAGACTTATAGAGAGAGAGAGAGCGAGAGAGAGAATGGAGAAAGTTTAAGAAAGGGGGTAAGGAGTAAGACTTTTTCTTCACGGCGTACAAAAAAAAGGCTTTGGACAAAAAGATTAATAACTCTAGCTAGCTGATCAAAATTCAACACAGTGATAAGCTTTCCCCTCCTCTCTCTCTCTCTCTCTCTCTCTCTCTCTCTCTTTCTCTCTTGCTCGCTCACTCACTTATGTATTCATGTGTTTCGCGTGTAAGACGTAATTAAATTTTCTCCACACATATGAGTAATAGAGCATGGAATGCCCAATGAGTTGGTGGGGCAACCGTGTAGGTCATCTGAATCATTCTTTTGTTTGCTGTTTCTTTTTTTTCTTTCCTAAAAAAATGTTTTTTTTAAAGCAAAAAACGCACAACAAGTGTTTGTGAGTGAGAGTGGCCGTAGGGCAGGGGTGTTCCAGAGACACAAAGAGTTTCTCCCTGTTTTCTAGGTAGAACAGTATTATGTACAGCAGCAGGTGTTCAGCGTGCAGGGATGTTGGAAGCTAACATGCATTCAGCTGCAGATCATGAGAGTCTGTAAGTGTGTTTTAAATTTAAATAGAGTACCGCCATCGAATGTTTTGTTCACCCAACACTGTTAGTTTACTTACTCTGAGGCCTCACTCTAGGTGACTTTTCTTGTCAGCAGAGCATTAAAGACATTTTGTTTTGTTTTTTTGTGATTTATTTAATGCAAGTAAATGGGAACTGCCGCTTTGAGTTTTCTGGCTTCATAAGTGTATGATAAAGCACGTTTAGAGATGTGCTGTATGCTGTGTATACTTACTTAGAGCACATTCATTCTGTACCTGTGACGCGTCAGATATTTGCACAGCAGTTTTGGGCATGTTGTGTATATTGAGTGCACTTAACACATTTACCAAACATTTATCATTCTGATGACATGGGCAATGAACGTAGATGAACGGTGCCATTTTTGACCTAATGAATCACTGCACACACACCCGCACACACACAACCTCTAAGTTGCACTTCCTGTGCACTAAGTGCTTGCACATTTTCACATCATGACACAAATATTTTGTGTGTGTGTGTTGTCAGTCTGAAAGCTGCTATTAAGAAATATGTTTTGAGGGCATTGTTAAAAGCAGGAAATGACATTTAAACAACTTTCCCAAGATTGGTTTATACTTGCTTATCAGCTTTTCCTCAACCATATCAAATTTATCAGAACAGCAATATTTGTTATATTAGAGTTTATTCAGAAATATGCATTCATTATTTCTGTTTGTATGTCTGTCTGTCTTGTCACCCAAAAAAAATGTTCAGGTCACAGTAAAATCTAACTACATGTTTAAGTCATATTACTTTTATTTGTTACTGGGATTAATTGACAAAATTAAATGTAGAATTTTTATATGCATATCATGATAATTTATCAATATATTTTATTCTTTATATATATTTTTCTATTTATTATTATTATTATTATAATAATAATTATTATTATTATTAACAGCCACTTCAACATGAATAACAAATAAAGCTGTCATTGAGTACAGAACTACACCACCTGTATTATATGTGTATCAAGGTCATGCGTGGGCTTACTTGGTAATTATTAATACGGATATTTCTTTTTTGTTGTTTGCACTTTGAAATTTGTTTTTAAATTGTTTATTGTACTTTGAACTGTGTGTAAGATGACTTCACCGAATGTAATCACGAAATCTGTATTAAAGTTCACAGAAACATACAGCTATGGCCATATGAGTGTCACTCTGCATCATAATAATGTGAATCTTACATCAGCTCTATATTTTGAATAAAATGTCAAAACTAAATTAAGACAATGCAGAAATGTATTAATAGTTAAAACTATACTCCTCCAATTGATTGATTACGTTGTGAATTGATATATTAAAGTCGAATGTTTTACTGATGGGGTCTTGGCAATCTTCTTTTATCATTGCATAATCCACTCTTTACTTTACCTTTGTTGATTAAAATGTAATTGTATTTATTCAGGTAAATCATGTTTGAACAAAATCCCTATGTAAAACCCTTAAGAATACCATTTTTTTTAATTCAATCTTTATTAACCAAAAAATACTCTGAGATGAATAATCCCTTTCAAGGGAGTGTGCAGATTTGTAAACTCTGTTGTAAGTACTGCTGAAAAGGAGATTTATGCTCATTGCAGAAGCAAAAAATAAAAAAAAATTGAGATAACAACCTTTAAAATAGGTACTTAGTTAAAATTGATAAATTGATAATCCTGACAAATGGATAAGCTGCTAATAAAGAAACTCTTAAAAGTTTATTTGAATATTGTATTTCCTTAAAACTAAAAAAATATCTTAATGAAGACCCCAAGATTGCCGGTACATGCTTTAAAGCATTTTTTTTTTTTTTTGTATTTAATTTTGGAGTATTCTTTCACCCAATATGATTTACAGTAAGCTTGCTGTTAGGCCAGTCCCATTTGAGCAGTTTAAGTGTTTTGTGCAATGGCCCATGCAGTGTGACCTCTGTGACCCTGTATTTGTTCACTTTACCAACCTTTTAGCAGCTCAGGACTCTCTGTGATGAACAACATATTGACTGGCAGGATATCAACTCCACCACCAAACATTTCAATCCCTTCATTTGTCAGCTCTATTACTAATATTTAAATCTGATATCTAAGCAGGGGGCTTATTACTTCAGTCTTATTTGACCGGACACTGAAGATAACAGACATGTTAAGCCCAGAATCTAATAAATGCACATTTTAGCCAAATTTTGAGTCAGATGAACAAACTCATCTGTTGGGTTAATAAATTTTGGGCTTCAGTTGGGCTGGGTTACTAAACTTGGGTTACTTAAAGCAACCCAATGTTGACTGTCCTGCCCTTCTAAAGCAGAGATTGAGGTGATTTCTGAGGGATGTCCAAAGGGTTATCTAACATATATGGGTCTGGAGCAGAGAGGACAGCGGTCATCCATCTCTCTATCGCTCTGCTTTGCTCATCTGTCTTCCTTCTCTCCTTCTTTCACTCCATTAATCCCGGCTGATGGGGTTCGGGCTGTTTTTAGCCTAATGTCAGCATTTGCAAACATTGCTGCCATTGGACAGAGTGTGCAGTATGACAGAGATGAGCTGATTTGAGGTGCGCTGAAGCTGTCACTGATCAATCTTTACACGTTCTCTCAGATCTGATGTGCACCGACCATCTGAAAATCTTGGTTTATGACAATAGCTATGTTTCCATCCAAAGATGCTAATTAAATTTATGCACAAATCTGGAATATTGCATAAAAAAAGATGTGTGAATAAAGCAGCGCTTCCATCCAACGAGTCAAAGAGAACAAAATTGTCACTTCTTGATTAACTGGCACCAAATATCAAAAGTAAAAAAACAAAATTTGCTGCGTTAGGAGAAGCTGTGTGAATCTTTTCTTTATTTAAAAAATGACTTTCGCCTCAGAAGACAAATGCCGACATGCAATAAACGCATGGTGGCATTTAGAGGTGTGAGATGCACAACACAGAAGCATGGGGCAGTTCAGATGTTTTACAATGTGCTCAGCCTGCTGGTTTGTCCATTCACACACATTTATATCATCACATGATCTCTTATAACAAAAATCACATGACCTTTTTTAATGAGCATACTGGAATTTGTTTGGTAAAAGTGTTTCCATCGTAGTTAATGCACATCTTTTCTTATCGAGTAAAAAAGTTCATCCTACTTAGTTACGCGCATACGTTTTTTTAAAACATCTTGGAGTTTTCATCAACCAAATATTTATGTGCATATCCAAAATGTGCATAAAAGTAGGTGGATGGAAACATAGCTATTGTTTCAAAACATTTGTTTAGTAGATCTTCTAATCGGGTTGGAGCTCTTTAAAGTAAGAATGCTGTTTTGCTTCAATCCACTATATATACTGTAAAATAGACTGATAGACTTCAGCTCGGTTCAAAATATTAGTTGTACAGTATTGTTTGTTTGTTTATTTGTTTTGATACTAAGATTATATTATGCATCAAATGAGGGGTAATAAACACACAAAAGGAAATGAGATATGTAAGTTTCAGTAAATAGTTTAGCATTTAGCATATAAATCTATTCTACTGGAGACTAAAGAACCATCATTATAGATACATTTTTTTGATTTTTAGGTTTATTAATATTTTTCATTCATTCATTATAAAAGTAGTTTGGCCAGAGGAGAAATGGTCATGTCCAACTGAGCCTGCTTTCTCTTGAGGTTTTTCCTTCACTTTTGTCAATTGGTGAAGTTTTGTTCCTCGCCACTGGCTTGCTTGGTTTGAGACTTGTGGAACTGCGCATTGATGGATTTGCTCTTCAGTGTTTGGACTTTCAGCAACTTTAAATTCTGCCTATTTAACAGCTTTTTTAAGACTTAAGATAAGACTTTAAGATAAGTCTTTTGTGTCTCTCCAGAATGTGTGTGTAAAATTTCAGCTCAAAACACAGATTTCAAAAATCTGATTATATAATATTGGGATTTTTTGTTGCCTGTGCCTTTAATGCCCGTTCTCCCGCCCTCTGTTCCCACATGTCTGTCAGAGTGTGCCTCAGTCTCCAGCTGCGTGCATCAAATAAACAGCACAGTGACAAGCATGAAGGAAGCAGATCATATGTAACGTTTGTAAGTAATACTACAGTAAGAATTTTCCCAATGATTAATTGATGTATTTGTTGTAGAGTTAATTCAAGCCTTTCTGTAACGATGAGTTACTCACAATGTCGTTACAAAGCTCACGCTCGCGGCGAATGTGACAGGTCACACGTTAATATCCACTGCTGTATGGATATGCGTTATGTTAATGTACAAAATAATCCTGATTTAACGTACACAAACTGGGATTGAAGCATCTTCTTTTATAATACTGACATGCGGCTGTGGCGATAGAGATGGTAAATTCGTTGTAATTTATTACAAACATGGACTATTTTAAACTTGTAAAACTCATTCTTGATCACATTTGATGATTACTGATGATCACAGAGAGCTTAACAGATCTAATACTGTTAACAGATCTTAATCCCAGTTGCTTTGCGCACGCCCTGCCTTGTTGATATGATTATACGTGATACTACGGAGACATGTTAATACGCAGCTGTCAATCAAATTGGTGGGCTGGGAAACTGCACTCCTTTACGCTGCGATGAGCCTCAAAATGGGAGGAATTTGGATCCTATTTTTACGTCAAGAAATTAAAAAAAAAAAACTTATTATCTTTATATAATACCAATATGACTGTAGACTCACTATACCAACACACAGTTATGTCCAAACAGCTCACAAAATATGATTTTCATCATAGGTGCCCTTTAAACCACACTAAACTCTGAAAACTGGACTGACACAGTTTCAATTTACTAGAACTTCTGTGTTAGGCTGCTTTGACACAATCTACATTGTAAAAGTGCTATAGAAAAAAACACATAAATAAATATTTATTCATTCACTCATTCATTCATTTATCCACTTGCTCATTTAAAGGATTGTCACAATAAAGATCCAGTAAACAGACACACACAAAGCTACGCGTTTGTTTATTTTTAATAATGAATGTATTACTATTATTATGGTTGTTGTTGTTGTTGTTGTTATTATTATTATATTAGACAATATTATTATTATTTTATATAAATACATTTTAAGGAATTCCATTCTGTGGCAGTATTCTAGTCTAAAAAACTTGATGATAAACAAACTAAAGAATTGGATTTTTCATTCATTCATTCATTCATTCATTCATTCATTCAATATATGTATAGATGTTTTTTTCATTCAATCTTATTATGCATACTGAGCCTCAAGACTTGTTCCTCTAATTCAGTTTGAACCACGAGAACAGACAGATCATAACTTGTGTAGTCAAGTTTTTAAACAAAATGTATAGAGCTGTGCTATAGAGGGAGACTGTGGCGGTGAATTCTTCTCATTACATCATATCTTTACTCAGCTGCTGAAGTTTCAGAGTGCCGAGGGCCACCCGCTTTTATTTACACCACTGGCTGCTGCGCTCTTCACTGGAAAGGAGAATCCTGCTCTAGCTTCTCCGACGAGGCCTCTATCACTCTTTCATTTTATCTTGCTTTTTTTAACCGTCTCTTTGTCTCTCTTTCTTTTTCTCCCCCTCACTCTGCCTCCCTCACCATCACTCTTCATCCCCGGTTAGTCTGAGTGCTCTTCGTCTCTTTGTTTCTGAGCGGCGGCAGTAACAGTTTGTTTTAGTTATCTGACGTTGCGGTGCCGTTGCATAGAGGTTATCTTCTCACTCTCTCTACGGATCACATTACTGCCTGCACCGGGCCCTGACCCAACGCAGAGTTCACCTTAAAATCTGATTCTTATCATTACCTCGGTGATAAATAGAGCGGGCTTACTATGAGATTAGTCTCTTTCTCTTTCCCACACATACACACACACGCACATACACACTCGGCTGTCATCGCCGCACTCTCCAAAGGAAGACACACACTCCCTCGGTTCCTCTTCAGATTTGGGGACTTTAGAGAAAAAAAGGGGGAAAAACACACAGTCGTTCCCTGGTGTCCGCTCTCAGATCCCACAGGTATCAACATAAAGCCTCGCTGATTGCCACTGAGTCACACGACAAGTCGAGCTCTGACAAGTGCTCTGGAGGAATCGATTTTTCACACGAAGATTATCACCTGTGTT
>NC_141027.1:37480000-37515000 GCF_052040795.2 Danio rerio
GAAGACAGGAGATCCCCTAAACAGCAGTCGCAACAGCCGCTCAGAGTGAGGCCTTTACTGTATGTCCCAGCCAAGCTGGATTAAGTTCTAACCTCCTCTTTACAGCTAGATTCAGCACAGGAAACAAGACTGTGGCGGAGCAGATCATTTCTTTTGTGTACAGCTTGGCAAAAGCGACTAAAAAGATCCCCATGATGTCCCCCTCCCAAAACGTCTGTAAGGAACAGGAGAGGAAGAAGAGCTGTGTGAGAGCGATTGAATGCCATTGTTTGTCTGCATGTTGTTTTTGTGTGAGGTCGTATATTGATGTAACCTCTTATCAGAGCCAGGCAGGTCAGTTTCATCTGAACAGCATTAAATGGGGCCTTTCATACGTGTACCTCAAATACAAACACTCTTCATTCAAGGCCGAATTGTTTTCCATGAAAAACTGATAAAAAATGTGTTCATCGCTGTGCAAACATTGGCCATTATTTACATCTGTGAAGCAAAAAAAAATCCATTTTGGGTGGAAGGAGCAAGGATTGATGACTTATAGCTGACAGGGCGTGGGAGGAGTGTTTCATGTGGTCGAGCTACTGGTTCCTAAATCTCTCTCTCTCTCTCTCTCTCTCTCTCTCTCTCTCTCTCTCTCTCTCTCTCTTTCGGTGTGCATGGAATAATATCAGAAGTTAAGTTTATTAACCTTGCTGGTAGATGATTTCAGACCTGCTCAAGGTCTATTAGACATACGGGAGAAACACAGATGGGAAAATTCCCAGAATTCCAGAAATGTTAGTTATGACCTCGGCGAAAAGGAGCTAGTAACACTTCCAAGTTTTACTGTAAACAGCACAATGCCAGAATCACACAATGCAGTGTGGTCATTCAGTCATCAAAAATAATGGTAGAGTAATATTGTTTTGCCAGATGTTGATGTTGTTTCCACTCATATTTACAGCAAACTAGATAATTAGACCACATTTTCCAGGAAATTGTGCATATTTGTCATAGGGGACCTGACTCATGCCACAGCTTTTATACAAGCGACATTATAATAAAGTGATTCACATAATTTAAATGACTGCTTGTTTCTTGAGGATCCTGATTTTGTTAAGCTGAAGTGTATAGGTTTATGTTTCTGTGTTTAGATTATATGTCTTTGTACTTTTTGGTTATGTCATCCTTTTGATATAAGAAAAAACTTTATAATGGAGTATATGCACACAGAGGTTTAATTTTCAGCCAGTCAGCCCCAGGGCTTCTGATGAACTGTCCTTCCATTATAAGATCACCATGTTTAAGATCTGATTTCTTTAAGAATCAGTGATCTTCACTGCCTGTTAGATATAAGCGATACATGAAGTGGGTCTCAGACTGGACAAGAAGTACTGCATTAAATTATATTTCCCCCCATCATGTCTTTGAAAAATATGACAGTTTATTTTACCCCAGAATTTTCAATAGAGTTTCTGCGCTAGCCTTTTGATTCTGACAGCGCTAGTGCTTACACGGTTTCTCGTCACGTTTTATGCTTGAACAATTAAAAGAATGCTGAAGTTTATTTAACTGAATGTATTTTATTTACATTACAGCATCAATGCTGTAAAAGGAACCTTTAGAAATAAAAAAATAGTCACATTAAGCTAAAAGAAAATTATTTGTTTTGTTTATTTTTAGAAGTATGCTTGTGGTTACAAGGGATGTCCATTCAAATAAAACTGAAATCTTCACTCTTTGTTCATAAATTGTGATATTATGCTGATGTATGTTGTACTAAGCATGTTGCAAAGTTTATAAACTTGTGGATATAAAATCAAATATCATACACAATTCCCCATACATAATACACTTTTGGCCACTACTGTATTTTAAATATGAATTATTCAGTATTATAAAAAAAGGCTGTTTTAGTATTGCATTGTTTTCAGTAGGGTCTCATTTGCATTACTAAATACATTATCAAAATTATAATTGATGAATTATTATTAAATGCTATAAAACAATTAACATTGTTTGTTCATGTTAACAGTACGGTCAGTCACACTCTAAAATGAATAAACTTTTTCAAAAATCTGCTCCCAAAAAAGAAGTAAAACAATATTTAAAGTTTTGAAGGTTTGCAGTATACAAAACATAATTGTATTATCCAAATTTCAAAAACCATGTCAGGCAGTAATTGTGATGTAACTGAAACAGTCCAATAAGGGCGGAGCAAACCATTACAAATGAAGAGTAGGGGTGAAATCAACAAATGCACACAACTAACCATATAAAAGTTTAAACTGTACATGAATCAGTGCACTTTTAATAAGTTATATGAAATCAAAGTATGTCTCTTACGATAATTAACTGCTGTAATCTTAACAAGGAGCTTTTCTCGAATCTGGGGAGGTATTTACTAATGTAGGAAGTGAACACAAACAGAACACATGGTAACATCGATAAGAAAAAATCATGAAATGTTGTCAGCTTGCCAATGTCAGCTTTCTTTTGTTCACAGTATAAAGATATATACTTAAATTGTTGTCCAGTACATTGAAAAAATATATATGACAAAAGTATTGACAACACAAATTTGTGTTGCTTAACTTTAATAAATGAATCAGTTTGATTGATGTAAGTTCGGATGATTTGAAAGGTTTATTTGAGTCAACTAAAAAATTGAAGGCAGCAATATTTTGTTTACAGTGTATGATTGTGTATGTTTACAGTGTATGATGTTTTACTGCAAACTTATATTAAATGTAACATTGCCTTTGCGTTTTTACAATCTTTCAATTTTACAATTAGACTATTAACCAATGAATCAGTATTGTAAACTACTGGTAGATCTGTAAAGTGTTTTTATTCATTTTTTTTTATTATTTTAACTGCTATCATCATCGCAGGACTGGAGAGCCGGATCTATAGTATGTTGTTCTTGTCAGTGTCAGACTAAGGCTGTGTGTTCATTCAGCCTGTTCTCAGCTGGAGCCACTGGCTGATCAGAGCAGACAGGTGTTCACAACACAAGCACAAAAGCACTGCCATTGATGACTACATGTGCCAGCCACACACAAATATCTATAAAATAGATCCCTCACTAGAGAAAACAGATAAGGTCAGGCGGTGCGGGAAAAAGAAAAGAAAGAAATCTATATGGCAACGATGCTTAGAAAAAACACTGTTAAGCAGATTTTTATGGTATGCAGCAAGAAGCTTTCTAATCAGAGCTGCAGTGTGGGTTTTGTGCACGTCGCAGCACAAACACAGAGGTATCATAGTTTTAATGCAAAACACTGCAGATGAATAGGGTAAAACAAATTATTCTTATTTTAATATTAGGGTATAGGTTTGTTTATATATATATATATATATATATATATATATATATATATATATATATATATATATATATATATATATATATATAAATATATACACACATATATATATATATATATATATATATATATATATATACATATATATATACATATACATATATATATAATTTAAGCTTTATTTTATTAAATATGCACAAATTTGCATTTTTACACCCTAATCTAAATAGATGAAGTGAAGTTGGCATATAACAGTCAAATGTTTTTGTTTTTTTCGTCACTCCATAATTCTAAGGATATGAATGGCTCAGTGTGGCTGCAAAAACAAACTCATTTTAAGAAATGGTGTTTATATTTTTTGTATATTTATATACACAGACACACTTGGCTGTTGTAGCCCAATGCTGGGTGAAAAATGAACAAACCCATTCACTGAGCTAAAAGTGACATTTATTTATTATTAAAATAAACTCAATATGAGTTTCTTTTATATTTGACCAAATGTTGGGTTACAACGTCCCAGCACAAACTGATAAAATGATATAAATAAATAAATACATGAAAGAATGAATAAAGGTGGCTCAGTGGTTAGCACTGTCGCCTCACAGCAAGAAGGTTGCTGGTTCGACTCCCGGTTGGGTCATTTAGCATTTCTGTGTGGAGTTTACATGTTCTCCCCGTGTTGGTGTGGGTTTCCTGCAGGTGCTCCGGCTTACAAAGACATGCGCTATAGGTGAATTAAATAAACTAAGTTGGCCGTATGAGTGTATGCATATGAGAGTGCATGGATGTTTTCCTGTACTAGGTTGCAGCTGGAACGGCCTCCGCTGTATAAAACATATGCTGAATAAGTTGGCGGTTCATTCTGCTGTGCATGGCAACCCCTTTTAAATAAGGGACTAAGCTGAAGGAAAATTAATGAATAAATAAATAAATAAATAATGAGTAAGTATATATAAAAAAGGTGAAAAATACACACAGTAAAATCTCCAAATTGACACGTACATATAAGAACAGTTTTTGCCTGCTGTGTTCTTGAATGTTCTTGAAAGTGTGTGTTTGCAGGCATACCGTGTGAGGAAAGAGCCACAAAGCCAGATATCATAGTCCTGGAGAATTTGTCACCCCTGTAGAATAGCCACTCCACTATGTGCTGAATGAGTTGTGTGTTTTATGATGTTCAAAATGTCTGAAACTTCCTGTCATAAACGAGTGGATTCTAACAGTGAATATACTAATAAGTTCAGCCATTTTATTTTTAATCACATTTTATTATCCAAATACAAGGAACTTAAAAATCTGTTTTTATTAAGAATTAAAAACCAGGCTGGATTTTGCTTTTGGACTGTGCTGTATCTGACTTATTTAATTTATATGTACAGTATTTGAAAGTACGACAGTAATAGGTGTTAGTACTTTAATACCAAATGAGACATGTTCTGAATAAATGAGCAAAAGACAAAGTTAGAGAATTTCTTTTGGGGCATAGAAAAGTCATGGACAAGATTAAAAAAGGTAAAATGATCCAGGAACAAAATAGTAACTAGTCTTAATGATTAAACATAAATGAATAAACAAATAAAATTACTAAACTGGAAAACAGTGTAAAGTTTTGTTTTTCTTTTTCAAAAGTTTTCTTTTCGGTTAAAAGTTTGGGATCATTAGGAATTTTAAATGTACTAAAAGCTAAAAATGTAAAATAAGCTTCTCCTGCTCATCAAAGCTGCATTTATTTAATCAAATATACAGTACAAATTGTAGAATTGTGAAATGTTATTGCACTATAAAATAACTTCAAAGGTAATTTATAATTTAATTTAATAATTTATTTCAGTCATTTTAAGGATGAATTTTCAGCTTTATTACCACAGTCAAAAGTCACATAATCATAATTATCCATAATCCTAATAATTATTATTATTATTAACGGTAACAGTAATAAAAGCAGTACTAAACTGAGTAATATTTTCATTTGAAACTACATACAATAAGAATGCATGTATTTAAAAATGTAATAAATATTAAACAATAAAAAAAATACAATTAATAAATACCACCTTGATGAACAAAATAATTTTATTTAAATCATTAAATAAAATAATAATAATAAAAAAACTTTCCCCAAACTTTTGAATGGTAGTGTATCTTTCCTTTTTTTAATAAAGTATGTTTTGGAATTTTACATTTTCAATTTTAGCTGTTATCCATAACAACATAATGAAACTTCAGTAAGTATTTACTTTTATATTACCATCTTAAGCAATTATCTGGCAAGTGTCTTAAAAAAGAAAATTATGGAAAATATTTGTAATTCTAAAGCATTCATGTTCCTATGAGTATATGCAAGCAATATATATAAAATAACATACATTTCCCAAAAATACTAAATAATATATATGTCCAGGACTTAATTTGTGCCGGAACAATCCGGATCTGTTACCCGGATCTGTTCTGGGACCTCGCAATTTACAAATTAAGCACTGCATATTTCACATTTCATTAAGTAAAAACAACAACAGTGTCTAAAAAAAAAAAAAACAAATCCAGAGATGATCATTCTCACCCTCACATAATTCCAAACCTTCACAACTTTATTTCATAAGTGTAACCAAAAATCTTAAATACTCGAGATGCCCCAAAACATTTAGCATCGACCCTTTTATGTTTCACATGAACAACACAAGCAAGCAAATTGTCTTCATTCCATATTATACGAGCTTCACTTAAGCTCCTGAATTTTAATAAATTCAGAAGAAAAAAAAAAAGAAAGAGAAAGAGATGTAAATGATCGCTCTTTCCCAAACATTTCTAAGATTCATTATGTGCATAACTTACTTAATAGCATTCCATTCATGCTGGCTGGGCGCTATGTCTTCCCTACATGCACTGCAAAGCCTTTATATTCTCCTGCAATGAAGGAGAGGGGGATGAATGGAGGCTGAGAGGGAGGGAGAGAGGGTGCACAAAAAAAAAACATTTTTAGACATTAAGTATTTAGCACATATTGAAAATAAAACAAGATTTAAATACGGGAAAAGTGCACGAGTTTGAATTATGATGCACAACCAGGCTTGGAGATACATTACAAGAAGCACATTACAAGAAGTGCACAATATGTTTTTTGTAAATTAAGCTTGGGGTGAACAAAAAATGTCGTAATAAAGGGGAAACCACCGCAAACAGAGCTGATTAATCCCCCCTCCCTCCTTTTTCTGTCTTTCGTTCGCCTTCTTTTTCACACACATACCTCTGAAATGGTTGAAAATGATTCAGTGTGAGCTGTGGAGCTTTTTTGGCTGTGTTTAGAGCAAATGTAATTATGGTCTTGGGTAAGCAGGCTTCTTTTCTCCGCGTCTCTCCGGCCCACTCTTCACTACCTGATGATGTCATTGGCCTTTGTGAGCTCGTAGCAACTTTTCAAATCAACTGCTCGCCGTGACCTTTTCTTTCTCTAAAGTGCTTATCTTCTTTACTTCCATCTCTTGCACCCTCTCTCTCTCTTTCCCCCTCAGCCATTTATCTCAACCGAAAGTCTTTAAATAGTATATTAGGCGTCCGATATTGCCCTCGTCCTATTTGCTTGTGCTCTTGGTGCTCGTTTTTTAATGACCTGATCAAAACTGTTCAAGTTCCGCATAAAGATTTCACATTTAAAACGGAAAATCGAGCCTGTTTTATGAGCCAAATTGCATGATTGTATTTACTACACACAAGTAGTTGCAACCACTTAGTGAGAAAGCGGGTATAAATATAGAGCATAAGTGCATTTTGTTGCAATTATGATTTTTCCAGTACGTCAAAGGAATGCAAAAATCTGGAAAACAAATGTTGTGACAATTGGTCTGTTAGTCTGGAGAGATTTAAAGAGCGTCTGCCTGTTCAGTCAGCGGTTAAAGCATATCACACACATCTGCCCATTAAAACAGCGGTTCAACCATATCACACACATGCTTGGAACGACTTTTTTGTCTCCATAAAGAGTCTACAGTGTGTATTCGGAGCAAATACTGATCATTAAAGAAAATAAGTATAATTATATTAATTATGTTGTGTGCAATATGATATTAACAGTCCAGGATCTAAAAAACGGACAAGATTGATCCTTTGCATCGTTATGTGTTTTCCCTAATTTCTGTTTAACGGAGAGCAGATTTTATTAACACATTTCTAAACATAATAGTTATAATAACTCATCTGATTTATTTTATCTTTGCTATGATGACAGTAAATAATATTTGTCTAGATATTATTCAAGACACTTCTATATATAGCTTAAAGTGACATTTAAAGACTTAACTAGGTTAATTAGGTTAACTAGGCAGGTTAGAGTAATTGGGTAAGTTGTTGTATAACGATGGTTTGTTCTGTAGACTATCAAAAAAAAACAATAGCTTAAGGGGCTAATAGTTTTGACCTGAAAACGTTTCTAAAAAAAAAATTTTAAACTTCTTTTATTCTAGCCGAAATAAAACAAATAAGACTTTCTTCAGAAGAAAAAATATTATCCGACATACTGTGCAAATTTCTTTGCTCTGTTAAACATCATTTAAGAAATATTTTAAAAAGAAAAAAAATCAAAGGGGTTTTAATAATTCTGATTTCAACTGTAGCTTGTGATACTGTCTAGAGTAGTTGTGTTTGGTGACTCTGGCCCTTTAGCGTCAATTCATCAATCTATCCGTTCATTAATTTTTTTCATTCATTCATTTATTCCTCAGTCCTCATCTCTTACGCTCTCAGCCCCCTCCTTTACAACTCTCTCTCCCCCTTTCTTTTTCTTGTTCATCTCTTCCCAGAAAGAGCGATAAAAGAGCTCCTATGTTACTAATTTGGCTGGCAGTTTATTAGTGATACTATTATCAGAGGGGCTCTATTCTTGCCTGTCGAAGCGTGTGTGAGCGGGAGACAGCATACAGCTTTCAGCGCTATCCATAACTTAGACAGGCCAGTTATATACCCTCTTTTGTGTTTCTCTTCCCTCGCTTATCCTCCTCTGCACATACACCCCTTCTCCTTTTTTCTTTATTCTTTTCTTTTTTCTCTTCTTTTCTTCTTGTAAAGTGACATTTTGCACTGAAAATAAAGGTGTTTCTTCATAAGAGTTAATTAAGATTGTAACAAACCCTACACACCTGACATTTTGCAGCAGTGTTAAACACATGAAACACAAAAACACACAAACTGTACTTCACTTTTTCTGGCAACTGGCCTAAATATTTGATTGCTTGCTTTATTTATTTCTCACTTTTTTGGCTTAGACCTTAACTTATTAGGAGTCACCACAGAGGAAAGAACCATCAACTTCTCTGGTATATGTTTTATGAAATGGATGCCCTTATTTATTAATATATGCATGTATGTAAAGTTAAGTCAGAATTATTAGCCCCCCTTTGATTTTTTTTTCTTTCTTTTTTTGTTTATTTTTACCAAATTATGTTCAACATAGCAAGGGAATTTTCACAGTATTTCTGACATTTTTTATTTTGGAGAAAGTTTTATTTCTTTTATTTTGGCTAGAGTAAAAACAGTTTAAATAAAAAAAATGTTAAGGTCAAAATTATTAAGCTATATATTTGGATTGTCTACAGAACAAAACATCATAATCTCTACATTACTACAAAAACAACATTAATAACAGTAATGAGAAGAAGAAGAAGAAGAAGAAGAAGAAGAAGAATTTATTACATTTTAATTATTTTAATTATATTTGTTTATCTTAATACGTGAAAATGTTTGCGCTAGTTCATGCAATAACTCGTTTTTGTGCCGTATTAAATGATGAAATTAACATAAATTCAACAGATTAATTTTTACTTATGGTTCATTTAAACTAATATAGGTAATGTTAAAAAGTGAAATCTTATTGCAAATTGTAATACATTAAGCATAATATTTCACTCGTTTTGTCAGCCTTATATTTCCACTATTTTTTGCATAAAAATTAGCTTGCATTTATTCTAATGATTTCTATTGCTACTTTATCTATTAATGATAATAAGAATTTTAAAATACAAATAATATTATTAATATTACTGAATTCTTATTAATGGACGACATGGTGGCACAGTGGGTAGCGCTGTCGCCTCACCGCAAGAAGGTCTCTGGTTCAAGGCTTGGCGGGGTCAGTTGGAATTTCTGTGTGGAGTTTGCATGTTCTCCCTGTGTTGGCGTTACCTCCAAGTGCTTCGGTTTCCCCCACAGTCCAAACACATGCGTTATAGGTGAATTGAATAATTAATTTGTCTGTTGTGTATGTGTTTGAATGGGAGGTTATGGGTGTTTCCCAGTTCTTGGTTGCAGCTGGTTCATTCCGCTGTGGCGACCCCTGATTACAGCTTGACACTCAAAACAATTAGCCATTTCCTAGTAGCAGTTTCTCATTCCTTCCAACAAATTGCAGATGCTTTTGGACATGCATCAATTCCTTTTCTACAACTCTCTGCTGTTTTAAAACATTATCATTTGCTTATGTCATGTCAGTCAAACTTAACTCAACATTGGAGTGCTGATTAGTCATTCCATATTAAACTAATAGTCCTTGACAACTATGTTGAACTAGTTGTCAAAATCGGTCAAGCCAATTTTATAAGTCTTTAAAAAAATTTTCCTGAAAATGTTTTTTAAATTGAACAATTTGATGAATGATTTACAGACCTATGCATGTTGTAGGTTCTGTTCCAATATACTGCAATATTGTTTACAGTTGTGCACAGCTCTACCCAACGGGAGTTTATGTTTGTTGTAAATAAGGGTGTATTTATTCTTTTGCACAATCCTGTGAATAAACTAGAATTGTAAAGAGCAAATGCAGTAAAAAAGTGAAACATACATATTCAGTGTCTTGTACTCAGATACCACACTAAATGCAGTCATGTTTAATTTTACTGTAGTTTTCAAATGGTGAATAGTATATAGTGCTGTCTTGAGCATTTTCAGCAAGTGTCACCAAAATTTTTGCATTGGAAAAAAGTACAACTGTCATAATGAAAAAATGACAAAGCCATTTGACTATCTTGTTCATAAATAATGGTGTCAGGACTTTACATCTTGATGACACTGACACTTTCATTGACATGAATACTTGCTTTTGAGGAATGAGCTATCCATTTTGAGCAAGTGACGCACTTTTGCAGGTTATCAACTAGGTTTTGCAGTTTGTACCAATTGTTTTGAGAAATGCATTACCTGTTGTGCAAACGTAAATAGTGTTGTGAGAAATGCACCAAAGCCACTGAGAAAAACTGTAATTCGTCGAAAAGAAAATGAATGAATGAATTGTTATTAATATTATTATTTTGTTGCTGTGTTGCTATATTTATTATAATTATGAATAATAAAAAGATTAACAGAAGCAACAACAAAAATAAACAATGATAAGTTTTGTTTGTTTATTTATTAACAGTATATTATAAGGCTTGGTAATGACAATTTGATTTATTTATGGCACTTCACCATCTGGTTTATTACGGTGTTAAACTGTGTAGGAAATACAGTATTTTAATCTTCTCAGCGGGCCAAATGAGAGACTCTGGGGTATTTATCTGTTTCAGCACTATAAGATCAAAGACGTCCGGCAACTCTGGGTTTAGCAGTTTGATAGACGTGACTCCACCCCTTAATGAGCAGCCTGTTGTTTACTTCCTCCAAAGTGTCTGCTCTCAGACAGGTAGACAGGAAGTTCATCTCTGCCTTTTAGCACACTGACATTTGAACCCTCTTGCTCTCTCTAAAGCCATGTCTTCTTTTACACAGATAGATAGATAGATAGATAGATAGATAGATAGATAGATAGATAGATAGATAGATAGATAGATAGATAGATAGATAGATAGATAGATAGATAGATAGATAGGTAGGTAGGTAGGTAGGTAGGTAGGTAGGTAGGTAGGTAGGTAGGTAGGTAGGTAGGTAGGTAGGTAGGTAGGTAGGTAGGTAGGTAGGTAGGTAGGTAGGTAGGTAGGTAGGTAGGTAGATAGATAGATAGATAGATAGACAGACAGACAGACAGATAGATAGATAGATAGATAGATAGATAGATAGATAGATAGATAGATAGATGGATAGGCAAGAAAGAATATCTATCTATCTATCTATCTATCTATCTATCTATCTATCTATCTATCTTATAGGTAGAAGGATAGACAAATGACAAGTTCTCTCACAGTTCTCTTAACAGTCTGTCATTTGCTTTCTGCTCTTTTCTGACTGTAAGTTTGTGATCCTCTTAGTGACCACTGCATTAGAACATTGAACAATACCATTAAAATATTTTCCCACAGCCCAGTGTAAAGGCCTCTCTAAAACCACCTACTTAATAATATGTGTGTGAGGTGGCTTGAATGACTCATAGATTTGTTCATTGTTTACCGCACATGTGCTACCAAATCATGCATTTCCCTTATTACACAAGATAATGCACATTATGCCCATGAAATATGAGAATAGCTCAACACATGCTGCACATGGTGGAAGTTTTGTGTTTCTGGTGTCAGAGTTTTGCACTGTGTAAGCAGAGACTGAATATTGGGACGGTTGAGAAGTTTAGGGCATGACAAATTTACCACATAATATAGTTGTGTGTGTGTGTGTGTGTGTGTGTGTGTGTGTGTGTGTGTGTGTGTGTGTGTGTGTGTGTGTGTGTGTGTGTGTGTGTGTGTGTGTGTGTGTGTGTGTGTGTGTGTGTGTGTGTGTGTGTGTGTGTGTGTGTGTGTGTGTGTGTGAGAGAGAGAGAGAAATATTTTTTTATTTAAAAGTTACTTTATTTCACACCATATTAACAATATTATAAAAGTACATTTTTCTCAAGCCCATTTGTATATATTACTTCCCCATCTTTAATAGAGCACAACCTCCTATTTTTTAAATCCACACATTTTTAAATTCTACAATATTTTAGACATTCTTATAAAAACAAAATCAAAATAGATTCTCACTTTAATCACACTCTTAAAATCTTGCACCATATCTCAAACTTGACCCTCTGGAGAGAGATTTGATTTTTACAAAAACTTTATTGCGTTGAATCCAACATAATACAACTATAAATAAACCAATTTAAGTTGTATAAAGAAACATATGTAGTGCATCTAGAAAGTATTCTTAGCGCTTCACTTTTTCCACATTTCTTTGTTACAGCCTTATTTCAAAATGGAATAAATTCATTTATTTCTTCAAAATTCTACACACAATAACCCATAATGACAATGTGAAAAAAATGTTTTATTAGTTGTTGCTAATTTATTAAAAATAAAAAACCTAAAATATCACATGTACAATTTTCACAACTTTGCATGAAGCTCTAAATTGAGTTCAGGCACATTGTTTTCACTGATCATTCTTGAGCTGTTTCAGCAGCTTCATTGGAGTTCACCTGTAGTAAATTTAGTTTGATTGGACATTATTTGAAAAGGCACCTGTCTATATAAGGTCCCAGGGTTGACAGTGCATGTCAAAGCACAAACCAAGCATAAAGACAAGGAATTGTCTGCAGACCTCAGAGACAGGATTGTCTTGAGGCACAAGGCTGGGGAAGGTTACAGAGAAATTTCTGCTACTCTGAAAGTTCCAATGAGCACAGAGGCTTCCATCGTCCATAATTGGAAGATGTTTGGAACCACCAGGACTCTTCCTGGCCAGCCAGCTAAGTTGAGTGATCGGGGGAAAAGGCCCTTAGTCAGGGAGGTAATCAATAAACAGATGGTCACTCTGTGTGAGCTCCAGCGTTATTCTGTGAAGAGAGGAGAGTGGCCAGACGGAAGCCACTTCTCACCTGGAATTTGCCAAAAGGCATCTGAAGGACTCTCAGACCAAAAGAAAGTAAATTCTCTGCTCTGATGAGACTAAAATTGAACTCTTTGCAGTGAATGCCAGGCGTTCCATTTGGAGAAAACCAGGCACCGCTCATTACCAGGATAATATCATCCCAATAGTGAAGCATAGTGGTGGCAGCATCATGCTGTGGGGATGTTTTTAGCAGCAGGAAATGGAAGACTAGTCAGGATAGAGGGAAAGATGAATGCAGCAACGTACAGAGACATTCTGAATGAAAATCTGCTTTAGAGTGCTGTTGACTTTAGACTGGGGCGACGGTTCATCTTCCAGCAGGACAATGACCCAAAGCACACTGCCAAAATATCAATGGAGTGGCTTTATAACAACTCGATGAATGTCTGAGTGACCCAGCCAGAGCATAGAGTTAAATCCTATTAAACAACTCTGGAGAGATCTGAAAATGGCTGTACAGTGTCGCCTCCCATCCAACCTGATAGAGCTTGAGAGGTACTGCCAGAGGAATGAGTAAAAATTCCCAAAGACAGGTGTGCCAAGCTTGTGGCATCATTTTTAAAAAGACTAGATGCTGTAATTGCTGCCAAATTTGCAACAATTTCAAAAAATATGTTTTTTCACATTGTTATTATGGGGTATTGTGTGTAGAATTTTGAGGAAATACATGTATTTAATCCATTTTGGAATAAGTGTGCATTAGTACATAGTACTTAAAATGAGTTAAAATCCTTGCTTGTACCATGCTACTGCACTATGTTCTACATATTTTTTGATGTTCCTTCTGACGCTCATATACACAGCTATTTTTGCTTGTCCTATTACAAAATGTTATTTGACAAGGAAATATATTACTCTTTATATATTTAAAATCAAGGATAAACATTTCAACAGAAAAAAGTCTCACTACACCGAAAATGTTTTCCAATGACACAAACAATGGACCCTACCTTACACATCTCACAAGGACATAAAAATGTTTTCTCTTTCATTACAAAAAGGACATACCGGACTAATTTCTGCAGTTCTCCATTGCTTTCCACTGAGGTTTTACTTCACCATCAAGTAAAAAATCACGCCGGTAGAGAGAGGAAGATTTGAACACACTATATAAAATTTTTACAAATTCAAAAGAGCAATAAATCAAGTGTTCCAAACCTTTAAGGGTGAAAAATATCAGCCCTTTTTGTAACCTGAATAGAGCAACATTGTTTCATTAACTCGCCATTTCTACAAAACTTGGTAAATCATTATTTGGTTTATAGAACATAAAATGCAGCATAAACTTTGGTTCGATTCTCTTAAAAACAAGTACTACATGTTGTTGTTCTCTGTCCTCTACTGTATGTTGTCAGTTATGTGAACAACAAGTTTGGCTTGCCCAATTTAAAATGTAACTATTGACTTTTTGTATCCTCTGAGCCAAACTGTACAGGGAGCCAAGAATGGCTAAACTCCACTTCAAGGGATATTTCACACAAATATGAACATTCTGTCATTGTTTACTCACCGTCCACTTATTCCAAACCTTATTAGAGTTTCTTTCTTCTGTTGGACAGAAAAGGATATTTTGAAAGAAAAAATAATAATAATTTAACTATTGACTTACATAGTAGGGAAAAACCAAATACTATAGAAGTCAATGGTTATAGGTTTTCAGCATTTTTAAAACATCTTTTTTGTATGTTTAACAGAAAAACTCAGTTTTTGACAAGTGAAGATGAGTAAAAGATGACAGATCGGACATATCCCTTTAAAAATGTAATATATCATTAAAATATAGAAATATACAGTGCCTATAGAAAATCAACATACCCTGTAAAAATATATACCTTTACTAACATTACAAACTGCTTTCAAAAGATCTGTGGGATAAAGTTGTAGAGAGGCACAGGTTAGAGAAGGCTTCACAAACATTTCAAAGGGTGGAAAAGTTATTTGGAATGTGATTTAATTTCCGGCAGTATAACAAATAAAAGTAAATATTTTAAAGGGGTTTGATGATTTTCTATTGGCACTGTATATTCATTTATTTGTTTGTTTATTTGTATATTTATTTTATTCATTCATTCATTCATTTTTTTGTCGGCTTAGTCCCTTTATTAATCCGGGGTCGCCACAGCAGAATGAACCACCAACTTATCCAGCAAGTTTTTACGCAGCGGATGCCCTTCCAGCCGCAACCCATCTCTGGGAAATATATTTATTTTATTTTATATTTATTTATTATCTTTATTATTCTGAAGTTTGTCAGTGCACCATATATTCTCAAAAATATGAACTGTAAAACAATCTTGACTTAACCAAAATGAAAAAAAGGGAGACAAGATAAAAATCTTTAATTTTCTCTTTTCTGGTGAAGTAAATATATAGCAGTCTTATTCTTCCCAGTAATGAGAATCAGAAAACGACACACTCTCTCTCTCTGATGTCTAATGGCATATTTCACGTCAAGGATAAACATTTGTGAATTAAAATCTTCACAAATCAAGCAAATAAACCAATTAGATTTTTTTAGATCAAATAATAAAAAAATCTATCTAAATCTATCCAATCTATCTGCATTCAATACAAAAATAAAAGCATTAAGAGCAGTAATGCCACCTACAGTATAGTTCTCCAGTGTGGGTGAGAGAGAGAACATAACGTTTTCAGCACACTTCATTTAATCATCACAAAGTCAACAGAAATAAGCTGCGTCCCAAATCGCATACTTATGCACTATTTTACGCCATTTTGTAGTATAAATAGTGTAAGTAGTGTGTTCACACTGAAAACTCTCAAAATAATAAGTGCACTTTAATTACCCGGATGATGCACTCATTCAGCCGCTAAAATGAAGTGTGTAATGATGGACACTTCACGCACTAAACGACCGCAGGTTTGCTTACGTAGCGGAAGGGGCGGAGCGATCGGACGCACGTGTTGAATAACTTTATTTATTTTGGATAGTGAAATCAAAATTCTCCTACGAGAGTGATTATAGCGCCTCCGGATGGTAAATGCGGCAATACTCACGGCAGGTATTACTTGATAATTCAGTCGTTTATTTCACTGATTTGCAACAGTCAAACGTCATCAGGGAAACGGTTTGAATTTCCGCTTAGTAAAAAAACATTAGTGTGCCATTTGGGACAGCACTACATACATATACTATCCTGTTGAGTGTGTAAGTGCATAAGTACATAGTGCATGAGTGCATAGTGTATAGTGTGCCATTTGGGACGCAGCTATAGTATTGTATCATAGAGTTCAGAATAACAGTTCCCCTTCGGTTGGGGAACTTCAGTGCCATGAATGGGATGATTCGGATCAGAAGCCGCTTATCTGGAGAGTATTGAACGGGCCAATGAATGAAATTAATTGGCAGCGTAAGCTTGCGCAGGTGTGCGACATCTGCAATTATCTCAGCATATAAGCACACCTGAAGCCAGCAGACGCCATCCTTTTCGCTTCAGATCCTTTCTGAGTGAGTCGATGAGGGTTCCTCTTGCTGATCAGCACTTCAGAGCGAACGAGTGTGTCTCCCGGTCCAGAGTGGGTCTTCGCGGTGGCAGACGGTCGAGCTGGGTTACTCCCTTGCCTGCGGTTCTTTGGGTCCGGTCCTCCAGAGCGGTGCGTATAGTTGCAACTTTCCTAAAAGAGCAACACAGTCGTGCAGCACGTCCTTTTCAGGATGGCGCTCCGACTGTGCGTTTCTGGATGCGGGGGTTTCCTGTCTCCGGATGATGGACACGATCACTGCATTGCATGTTTGGGGGTCCAGCATGTTAATGCGGTGCTCGCGGGCGGTTCATGTCGTCATTGCGATGCCATGACCGTTGCACAGCTAAGATCGCGGCTAACTTTCGCAAGAGAGCGAGCCACCCCAGTTGCCTCTTGTTCTAAAAAAGCAGCGGGCGCTCGGGCAGATCTGAGGGTTTCAGCGGGAGCTAATCCGCCGCCCATGGGCTCGCGGACCTCTCGCTCCTCACGGCGCTCCATCCAAGCTTCGGGTGGTGAGAGTGATCCGTCTAACCAGATGGTAGCTCTCACACTCGCTGACACCGGAGATCAGATGTCCTCCGCGGCATCGGAGGGTGGGCTTTCACTGTCCGACGAAGATCCGGACCCGCTCGCCCCCTCCGGGCAGGTGAGCGCTGTCAAATCGGATCCTGAAGCGGACATGTTAGCCGTGCTTTCCCGGGCTGCTTCGGCCGTGGGGTTGGAGATGGTTTATCCCCCAGCTCCGCGGCCGGACCGACTAGATGGGTGCTACGTAGAGGACCAGAAGGCGAAGCCTTCGAAGCCTCTCGTCCCCTTCTTCCCGGAAGTGCACAGTAGGCTCACGCAGTCCTGGAGGGCACCTTTCTCTGCCCGTGCTGCGAGTGCCTCCGCCCTCACCGCCCTTGACGGCGGAGCTGCCAGGGGGTATGAGGCGATCCCGTCAGTGGAGCGCGCTATCGCGGTCAATCTTTGTCCGCGCGGCGCCTCTACGTGGCGGGGTTTGCCCCGCCTCCCGTCCAAAGCCTGTAGGTTGTCTGCCTCCCTCGGAGCCAGAGCTTATAAGGCTGCGGGCCAGGCTGCTTCTGCTTTGCACGCGATGGCCACCTACCAGCGCTACCAAGCGCAGGCGCTGGCCGAGCTGCACGAGGGCGGGTCCAACCCAAGCTTATTACATGAGCTGCGCACCGCGACCGACTATGCTCTTCGGACTACTAAGTCCGCCGCGTGTGCGCTGGGGAGGACGATGTCCACACTTGTGGTTCAGGAACGCCACCTCTGGCTAAACCTGGCCGATATGCGCGACGTTGACAAAGTTCGCTTTCTTGACTCGCCCATATCCCAGGCTGGCCTGTTCGGCGACACCGTCGGTGAATTCACCCAGGAATTCAAGGCGGTGAAAGAGCAGTCGGATGCGATGGGCAATGTCATCTATCGGCGTGGCCGTAAGCCCGCTCCGCCCGCCGAGCCATCCACCTCCGCTGTTCCTCGCCGAGGGCGCCCGCCAACGAGTGCTGCCCCGCCCCCGCCTGCGCCTCCGGCGCGGCGTTCACCTCGAAAGCAGGCAGCCCCTCCTGCCCAGGGCGCCGTTAAGTCCGGTAAACGGACCGCGAAGCGTCCCTGAGACAGGCCATCCGGAGAAGAGGAAACTTGCTCTTTCCCCGCTGGAGGGCGGGGCCCCGATAACAACGGTACTTTTCAGTGCCACCAAAACATCAGTAAAAGAGCACTTTTTCCCTTCCCCGGATGTGACTGCACGAGTTCTGCCAGTCCGGGACGCGCTGCCTTCCGGCTCGCAGACTCTACGTGCTTCGCCAGTGGCTCACGAGCGCTGGGGGGACGGTCTCCCTTCCCTCAGCCCTCCAGCCCCCTCTCCGGAGTCAGGGTGCGGAGCCAGAGCGAATCGCTCTCCTCCAGCTTTTCCGCGGGACCCTCGTGCTTCCCGGATCAGCACACCCACTCCGCGCTGCCCCACCGCTGGTACGTCAGCGATTGTAGCGATGACTCCATTAGCGAGGGCTCTGCCTGCCTGGTTAGCGCGGGCCAGCCCCTCACGGTGGCTCATACGCACAATCAGACTCGGTTACGCGATTCAGTTCGCGAAACGGCCCCCCAAGTTTACGGGCGTGTATTTCTCCAGGGTCAACCCCCTGTCCGCCCCTGTCTTGCGAGAGGAGATTGCTGCCCTCCTGGCGAAGGGTGCAATCGAGCCGGTTCCTCCAGCCGAGATGGAGAGTGGGTTTTACAGCCCATACTTCATCGTACCCAAAAAGAGCGGTGGGTCACGGCCAATCCTAGATCTGCGCGTTTTGAACCGCTGTCTGCACAAGCTGCCGTTCAGAATGCTCACGCAGAGGCGCATTCTCCAATGCGTTCCTCCTCGGGATTGGTTTGCAGCCATAGACCTGAAGGACGCGTATTTCCATGTCTCCATTCTTCCACGCCACCGCCAATTTCTGCGGTTTGCGTTCGAGGGTCGAGCGTGGCAGTACAAGGTCCTCCCCTTCGGGCTCTCTCTGTCTCCGCGGGTCTTCACCAAACTCGCGGAGGGTGCCCTAGCGCCCCTTCGGCTCGCGGGCATTCGCATACTCAATTATCTCGACGACTGGCTGATTTTAGCCCACTCGCGGGAGCAATTGATTATGCACAGGGACGAGGTGCTTCGGCATCTCCGCCTACTGGGGCTTCAGGTCAACCGAGAAAAGAGCAAACTCGCCCCCGTGCAGAGGATTTCTTTTCTCGGGATGGAGCTGGACTCGATCACCATGGTAGCGCACCTCTCCGAGGAACGCGCTCGCCTGTTGCTGAACTGTCTGAGGGAGCTCGACAGCAAACTAGTGGTCCCACTGAAGTTCTTTCAGAGGCTCCTGGGGCATATGGCATCCGCAGCCGCCGTCACGCCGCTCGGGTTGCTCCATATGAGACCACTTCAGCACTGGCTTCACGATCGGGTCCCCAGACGCGCATGGCACGCGGGCACACACCGGGTCTCGGTTACTGCGCTGTGTCGCCGCGCCCTCAGCCCTTGGAACGACCCCTCGTTCCTACAGGCCGGTGTGCCTCTAGGACAGGCGTCCAGCCATGTTGTTGTTTCAACAGACGCTTCCAACACGGGTTGGGGGGCCGTGTGTCGCGGGCATGCGGCTGCGGGCCTCTGGGAGGGTGCCCAGCTGCATTGGCATATCAATCGCCTAGAGCTGTTGGCAGTGTTCCTCGCTCTCCACCGCTTTTTACCGGTGCTGGAGCGGCAACACGTGCTGATCAGGACGGACAGTACGGCGGCGGCGGCGTATATCAACCGCATGGGGGGTATGCGCTCTCGCCGCATGTCTCAGCTCGCCCGCCGTCTGCTCCTCTGGAGTCACCCGCGGCTGAATCGCTGCGCGCCATTCACGTCCCAGGCACGCTCAATCGTGCAGCCGATGCGCTCTCACGACAGCTGTTACGCCCTGGAGAATGGAGACTCCACCCCGAGTCTGTTCAGCTGATATGGGCGCGATTCGGGGAGGCCCAGATCGATCTGTTTGCTTCCCCCGAGAACGCTCACTGCCAGTTGTTTTTTTCCCTGACCGAGGGCTCTCTCGGCACGGATGCACTGGCCCACAGCTGGCCTCGGGGCATGCGCAAGTATGAGTTTCCCCCAGTGAGCCTGCTCGCGCAGTTTCTGTGCAAGGTCAGGGAGGACGAGGAACAGGTTCTGCTAGTTGCGCCCCTTTGGCCCAACCGGACCTGGATATCAGAGCTCTCACTCCTCGCGACGGCCCTCCCCTGGCGGATCCCTTTGAGAGAGGACCTACTCTCTCAGGGACAGGGCACCATCTGGCACCCTCGCCCCGATCTTTGGAACCTCCACGTGTGGTCCCTAGACGCGAGGAAGACTTAGGTAACCTACCGACTGCGGTGGTTAATACCATCACTCAGGCTAGAGCCCCCTCCACGAGGCGCGCCTACGCCCTGAAGTGGAGTCTATTCACTGAATGGTGCGTCTCTCGCAGAGAAGACCCCCGAAATTGCCAGATTAGTGTTGTGCTCTCTTTCCTTCAAGAGAAGTTGGACAGCAGGCTGTCGCCCTCCACTCTCAAGGTTTACGTGGCCGCCATCTCCGCTTATCATAGCGCGGTAGCTGGCGGCACCGTGGGAAAGCATAACCTGGTCATCCAGTTCCTTAGGGGTGCTAGGCGAATTAATCCATCTCGCCCCCCTCTCATGCCCTCTTGGGATCTCGCCCTCGTTCTCACGAGTCTGCGATCCGATCCCTTTGAGCCACTCGAATCAGTATCTCTAAGATTCTGTCCCTGAAGACAGCTCTGCTGGTTGCGTTGGCCTCCATCAAGAGGGTCGGGGACCTGGAGGCATTTTCGGTCAGTGACTCATGCCTGGAATTCGGGCCGGATTACTCTCACGTTATCCTGAGACCCCGCCCCGGTTATGTGCCCAAGGTTCCTACCACCCCCTTTAGAGATCAGGTAGTGAACCTGCAAGCGCTGCCCCCGGAGGAGGCAGACCCAGCCCTTTCTTTACTTTGTCCAGTTCGCGCTCTGCGCATTTATGTGGACCGTACTCAGAATTTTAGATCATCTGAGCAGCTCTTTGTCTGTTATGGCGGTCGGCAGCAGGGAAGTGCCGTATCGAAACAAAGATTATCCCACTGGATTGTGGATGCCATTTCACTCGCTTATTCGAGTCGAGGTCAGCCGTGTCCCCCGGGAGTACGTGCACACTCCACTCGGAGCGTTGCATCCTCTTGGGCGCGTGCACGCGGCGTTTCTCTAACAGACATCTGTAGAGCTGCGGGCTGGGCGACACCCAACACATTTGCAAGGTTTTACAATCTGCGAGTGGAGCCGGTTTCCTCAAGGGTATTAGGTAACCTTTGGTGATTGAGGAGACAACTCGGTAGGGTGTTGAAACACGCTTGCTGCGCCATTCTCCCTAACACGGAGGTACGTGCGCCTTTTTTATCTGTCAGTAAAGTTCCCCGTCAGGTGAGCCCTGCAGATTCCTCCGTGGCCCCCAGCACTGACTCAGCGGAGGAGTCACTTGCTGGCCCACTACGTTGTAGGTCTGCCCGCTGGTCAGCCCGCGTTTTGGGTATAGGTGCCTGCTATGCGTGATCCCCACTAGGCGATCCCATATGCTTATTCCGCCACGGTTAAGTCCCCCCCCTGGGCGGACCCGTGTCTTCCCTCTCCGCTAACCACTCTTTGCTATGCGTACTCCCCCTTTTTAGGGCTAGTCCATAGGTAAATTCTGCCATCTATCCCCCCCTTGGGTAACGGATGGCCTCCGCAGCGTCCTCCCTATCGGGATTGCACGCTTCCCAACGTACTGTCGTATTTCCTAGAATTATCTAGATGCTCACGACTTCCCAAAAAAATATATCTAAATCCGTAAAACTTCTGTTGAAGTAGGATAAATTAGGGCCAGGGACACGTTGGAGGACCGCGCCCCCCATGATGTGGGTGCGTCACGCTTGCTTGACTATCTCCTCATCGGGGGTGTTGGTAAGGTGCAGTCATTATGGCGCTTTCCATATTCTCCCATTCATGGCACTGAAGTTCCCCAACCGAAGGGGAACGTTCGAGGTTACAGAAGTAACCCTTCGTTCCCCGAGGAGGGGAACGGAAGTGCCATATTCCGTCGCCATAATGACTGTCCCTTAGCTGTTTGAAAGTCTCTTCAGCTTAAAAGGATGGCGTCTGCTGGCTTCAGGTGTGCTTATATGCTGAGATAATTGCAGATGTCGCACACCTGCGCAAGCTTACGCTGCCAATTAATTTCATTCATTGGCCCGTTCAATACTCTCCAGATAAGCGGCTTCTGATCCGAATCCTCCCATTCATGGCACTTCCGTTCCCCTCCTCGGGGAACGAAGGGTTACTTCTGTAACCTCGAACGTTCTCTTGCAACTTTACAAATAATTTACTTTTTAACACAATTCATACAAAAACTCTGTAAATCATTTATTATTTTATAGAACTTTAAATCGGTTATTAGCCTCGCTTTTTAAATCAATTACCGCATTGTGCTTCTCCCTCGTTTACTTTTTTCCTTGTTTGTAAACAGCAAGTTTAACTTGCCCAATTAAATATTTTACAAGTGACTTTTTATGCTTTACACCACATTATACTTGGGGCCAAGAATGAACATCTCAGAAGAAAAAAATTCCCCAATATTCACAAAAAGACAGAAAGCGAGAGAGAGGGAGAGAGAGAGAGAAATCCTTTGAGAGGCAGTGAAGCCAGGGAAAATTGTTTGTCGACTGCACAACAACAGTCGAATCTCAGCTGTCAACCTCCGCCAGACAGCTCTGAATTCATTTGGGAAGCAGATTAATACTTTATTTTCATTGCAATTGCATTTAAAGATAAATTTAAAGATTTGTTTTACTCAAATGTAGCTTTAGTCACCCTTAATTCACACTTATTTGTCCCCTCCACCTATTAATATAGCTCATAATGCTGGCTGGATCTTGATGTATCCAATGCATGGGTTAACATATGCTAATACAGGGGAAGGGGGAGAAAAAAATGTTTCTTTAGATGAACACATTCTTTCAGTCTGTCCATCAGTGAGGAGGAGTTTTGTTACCCTCTATTTAAAAAACTACATAATATATGGGAATGAACTCTCGGGGGAAATGGTGCGTTGATAAAAGAAATGTGGAAAAAAGAAAAAGAAGTAAATTGCTGGCCTAAATAGATTTTCGGCAAACACCCAGACAAGTTTTGAATAAAAAAAATGTTAGTTTTATGCAATATTTGCTTCATTTCTGTCTAGTGTTTTGCTGTGTTGACTTCATTCTAGTATGTATATGGACAGTTTTGTTCTCATAGTTACAGTGCTCAGCATAACTGATTACACGCCATTTTAAAAATGAATATTTTTCTCCATTTCTCAGTAAATATAGGTAATATATTTTGATGCTTTTAAGCAAAACAGATTTATTAAACAGATATATTTATTAAAATAATATTTTAGTCACCAAAAATATTAAAAAATTGAAAGAAAAAAAATTACAACCTACAGAATTTCCACTAAGTTGTTCGAATTTTTTTTTTTTTTTTTTTTGCTTCTTGTTTTTTCCCTTTTTTTTTATTTGTATTTGATATTTTTCTATAACATATAAATTTGGATGTAATAGTTTTTGGACCATTATTGTGCGTTTTCTTTTTTTTTTTCTTTTTTTTTTTTTAGAAAAGCTGCAGATTTGACTTCAGTACTGACTAATCTAATGTATATGCACAAATATAATATTGTATAGCTTCCTATTATATGCTCACTCAATACAAACCTAACAGATCACTCAGATCTTTAGGATCATTTAAACTAGAAGTTCCAAGAGTTCAGTCAAAGCAGGGTGAATCGGCTTTTAGCCACTACGCCCCTCGCTGCTGGAATCAGCTTCCAGAAATGATCAGATGTTCTCCAACATTAGGCACATTCAAATCAAGACTGAAAACACATCTGTTTAGCTGTGCCTTTACTGAATGAGCACTGTGCTGCGTCCGACAGATAGCACTATCATGTTTTTCTCTTCTTCTTCATTCTTTCATATCACATTTTACCTGTTTTTATGTTTTGTTTTGTTTTTACGCATTTTTATTATTTGTTTTTATTTTTATTTTACTTGTTTCTTTTATTCTTGTTTATGTAAAGCACTTTGAATTGCCATTGTGTATGAAATGTGCTATATAAATAAACTTGCCTTGCCTTGCCTTGCCTTATTAAAAATATGAATTTAAACGATAGATTTGTGAGGAGTGTACTTCTATATTCTGAGCACTGTATGTGGGGCATTTTCATAATTCTATGAAGTAAAAAAAAAAAGCTCTGATATTGTAATTATTTGTTGTATGTGATAGCTTTAATAAAAGCATGCTGAAATTTATGGATAGCATATTTCCTAAAACAAAAACTAAACATGAATTTATGAATAGATATGAAATTAAACATTCATTCATTTGTTCATTCATTCATTCTTTTTTTTTCAGCTTAGTCCCTTTATTAATCAGGGGTCGCCACAGTGAAATAAACTGCCAACTTATCCAGCATATGTTTTATGTAACGGATGCCCTTTCAGCAGCAACCCGTCACTGGGAAACACCCATAAATGTATACATTATAATACAGCTTATATAATACTATCATTTCAAATATATTTAAATTATAAATGAAGTATGACACATAAATGAATAAGTATGGAAGATCTCTCTGTTGCTACATATTTAATTTGATTTAAAAAAAAAATTTTGAGTGAGTTTTATGAATTTTCTAAAGTGTTATTAAAACTACTTCATTTTTATTAATTTACACTACATTTATGTTCTTATAATAATTAATTAATTAATTAATTAATTACTTTTATTTATTTATTTACATGTATTAACTTGACTTTAAATTAACTGACTTTTTAAATGTTTTTAATTATTTATTTAACATAATTTGTATTTATATAAATTTATTTTGTTTATGTTTTATTTAAATTTTTAATTCATAATTTATTTAAATCTTGATCTATTTTTAAATATTTAAATACATTTTTAATTGTATAACTTCATTAAAAAAATGGAAAACAATTGTCTCCCTTTTTAAAAAATTTATTGTATTTAAAATAATTTTTTGTAATGTATTGTTCCTTCCTTATGTACACACACTTCATTGTGCCCCAGCATTAAAGCACAATTTTACAACATTCTGAATGTCAGAAAATTACGGTTGAGAGCTTTGTTTCCTTTGTCTACAGACTTGGTAAGTGCATGTTTCTCCTTGAATATTTTTTTGTGTCATTCTAACTTTTAAAGGTGTTAAAAAAGCCCTCAGTGGAGCTGATCGATAAGGCGTTTGGTCGTTTACTGTGCATTAGCAGCCACATTAGCCTGCAGTGGATTTATGAGGAAGCCCCTATAAATGAGGAGTGAAATCAGCATTGTGGACTGGGTATAAATATCTGTATAATGGCAACATTGTCCTATTGTTGCTGTTGTATAACGGTGCCATTATTGATTGTTTGTGTTTAGTGTGGGTTGGTTTGTCAGCGTGCTCAGGAATCATAAATCTGTAAAAGCATAATCAGGGACATATGACATATAGTATGAGAATAATCAACTATATTAGTCACAATTCTAGGCTTAGTAAGGTTTTTTCATATTTTTAAAACGAGAAAATTTAGCTAAAAAGTATAAAAGTTTAATAAAAAATACAGTTCTAAATGTTCAATTGCAAAAAAAGATTATTGCAATTAGAAATAAATGAAGATTAAAATACTGTATTTATTTGATTCAGACATTACGCCAGCCTTCTTGAACATAAGTTCCTTCAGAAGTTATTATGAATTGATTTGGTGATCTATTATGATCAGTTGTTATTGGTGCTAATTAATAAAGATTTTTATGTTAAACACATATTCTCTACTTAATAAATTGTATAGAAAATGGGATACATTATACATTTAGGATCCTTAGCTGAAAGAAAATAAAAAAATACAACATTTATTTAAGATAAATCAGCTTTAAAAGCAATGTAAGTATTATCAATAAACAAAAAACAAGAATTCTTAAAATTGTAGCAATATTATGCAGTTTCACAATATTTTTGATACAGTTAATTGAGCCTTTGCTTCAATAAAAATAGTATATATATTGCTGCTAATATAATTACATTTAGTTTTAGAATCTTTTTTTAACACAAAAATGTTGTGATTATTCTTTCATTTTAATGAATTATTTTTACAATTTAGAGAGACCCAAATCAATGCAGAATGTTGCATATATATTTAATATACAAATACATTTTAAGTTAAAACCATTCATGTATAATTAAAATTGTATTTGACATGTTTGAAATTTTTACTTGTAAATCATAAATGTCACTTAGTTTCCTCACAAACCACTGCTGTAGAGATGCCACAATATTTATTATTATGTTGAACTGCTTAGTATGACCTCCATGGTTCAATATGTAAATTGAAGTTTTTCAGCATTTACATTTTTTTTTATTTCATTTTTGTGTTTTTCCCATTTCTTTAAAAACTCTCTGATCTGTCTTTGTGCATGTTTAAATTTATGTCCATCTGCAATATTCAATCAGAGAGCTCAAAAGTTTGGGATGTTTTCACATGAAAGGCAAAGTGACGTGTGCCATATGTCATTCATGCCATCATTTTTACCCTGGTTTTGAAAGCGCTCAAGTGCATGTGGGACCAGAAGCCCACAGTGTTTGTTGCTATTTGAGAAGTCCCTCATCTAAACATGTGAATGGGTGTTATGCAAATTAAGTTTTGCTTCTAAACAAACATACTCAGTTTTGGCCAATAATTATGTGCCCAAATTATTCAGGTTATAACTTAGAACTTAAACATTTGAGAGATGATGTGCTGTCTGTATCTTTCTCATTGTGTTTTTATGGTTATCTGCTGAAGTGCTTACAAGATTCACTAAAGAGCAACCCAGCCAAATGCTTACTTCACCAGTACTGCAATCCCCATAATACTTTGTGTCAATGCGGACACTGATTACCCACTACAGCTGATACCAATCTGGACTATGACACACACACACACACACACACACACACACACACACACACACACACACACACACAGCTACAGATAATTTTTACAGCTTATATTTATGTAACCAAAATTGCATTCTTCCATACTCTATAGTGCGCTAAAAACAGTATGTGAGCTAAGTAGTATGTCCAAATTCATAGAATTCAAAAAACAGATTGCGAGAAGTGCCCAGATGACCTAATACTTCTTGCAAGGTTCTGAAGTGCGCATCCGATGGACGCTTTGCTTTCCCATGATGCCCTGCAGGAGAATTTTTTAATGGGAATGAAGCGACGCAACTGACATGAGTAGGTCACATGATCATGACAAAATAGCAGATATAGTACTATTTACACTACTTGCATTCATACTGTATAGAACATACTTTTCTAACGGTAAATTCAAATGCAGTACCTACTGAGTAATAGCCGATTTTGGACGCAGCCTATAGGCGAAAAACCGTTTTGTAAATGTTCAGGGTGCGCCCGCAGCGAAGTTGCAGACAAAAAACTGGAGCGCTAGCATTTAAAGGGAGGGAATGACATCCGATACGGTACAGAGTTTGTTGTTATATTAGATATATGTTATATTGATTACATATTATTTCTATTATTTATATAATGCTTTCAGCATATTATAACAGCTTGTAACACAGTGATAAGCACAGTTATTAGGCAAAATTAATGTTAAAGTGACCGACGTTTGTCTGACAGGCGATACCTATTGAATATTGGATAAGACAAAGTGGCCAAGCATCCAGCCCAAAATATACAAGTGTCTAATTGAAATGTCTTTGGATGACTATAATTTTGTTCTGCGTCGTCATGTGCAAAAAATAATGATCCATGATTACCAGATTCAAAACTTTGTACTGCTAATAATCGAGGTTCTGCCTAGCCAAATACAAGAAGACGGAACTTTATAAGACCTGGGTAATCATCAACAAGCAAAACAACTGCATTCTGACAATGAACCTGTACAGCAGGGTACATGAACTTACATTTTTACATTTCATTCTAAGCATAGTGTCCGCAGTTTAATTAACCATATTTAACTGTTTTTTCTAAAATCATTTCTTCAATCAAAAATGAGTAATGTGTACAATTGTACGTGAACTTACCTGATATGAAATGAGAACTGCAGAAGCCAGCATTTTTAATTAGATCCTCACTCCATTCAGCTCTTCTGATGGCTGTTAGCCAAAGACGTCTGCAGTTGGCATTAAAGCAGTGTGGTGTACGGTAAAATTTAAGTTTTCTATTTTTAGACTTTCGATTTTGCCATCCTACCGCACAACACAACATGTTTGCTATTACAACTGGTCTTCTTTTTTTTTTTTTTTGCAACTGGTATACGCGGTTGAACCTGTGTGACTTCATGTGTGACTTAGGTTGGTAATTCCCCTGTATAAGCACCACATTCACAGTCATTTAAGTTGTGTATATCTGTAAAGTGTGCTGTTTTAGATTCTTGGATTACTGTTTGCTGCCTGCCCTGACCTGAGCCTGTTTTTTGGATTAGGCTTTTGGATCACCCCTTTCTTACTGTTTGCCAAACCATGAGCGTTCTGTACCTTTACACCCCTTTACATTTAAAATAACAGTGTTCTGAGAGTACACTATGAAGAGAGCTCATCTGAAGATCATTAAACGCTGCACTTGACAATTTTTTTTTTTTTAAGCAAATTACATAAAATTTAAACCGCTTTATTTTCAGAGACATTCAATAAATAGTGAAGTGTTTGAAAAGAATAGGATGTAGGATGGGGTAACTTGGAATAAAACACAGTCAGGACTTCTGCTTCTAACTACAGCTCTAGATGTGAAAGTGCAATCACACAAGCTTGCGACACTGCTTGTGAATATTTGTTGAGACGATGGATTTGGGGAAACACCAAAACATGTTCGCAATGACAAAACTTGCGATCTTAGTTGGCTAACAAACTATTTTAAAAAATCATACCAATGCCAAACTTTTGACATGAAATAAAAGTGCACAGAAGATGTGCATGACTGTGTGTCTGACGTGAAGAGCACGGAGTTTGAACTGATCGCCCCGTCACAGCATCTGCAGCATTTGCTCTCTGGCAGAAAGACAAATGCCCAAGTTGAGCTTTCTGTCATTCGAAGAATTTGTGTTCGCCGTAAGTGTTATCCTTCCAGTCTCCTGCTGAACGCTGCCTCTTATTTATTGTAGGCATGTGAAATCCTTTCTCTCACACAGACATTGGTTATATTACACAGAGCATCAGTCATGAAGATGGTTCAGGTCAGGGGGGGTTGTGTTGTGCCGGATGATGAAAAGGACATTTTTAAATCTATCACCATGAAAAAAGAGCATGCTTAAATCACAACATAAACTTAACAAAAGAAAGGCTTCAACAGAACTGTAGATTAGTGGTGAAAATCCTGTTTAAGCCAATTGTGTGTTAGTGTAATTCCTTGAAGGACATGCGGAAAGCAATCCTCTCTCTCTCTCCGTCTATCTCTCTTTGTAAAACCCTCTTTTGAGAATGAGGCGTTTCTGCGAGATAAACCCATGAGCCTGCTCAAGTTTGACTGAACTCATCCTCACTCTCACACAACATATGGCTCAGGTTTTTATGTGGAATGGTCTTATTCCAGATTACAGTTGGATTTGCAGTAAAGTACTTATGCTCATGGGTGTAGTTAAAGAGTCAAATATATGAATGTTCATTTCAGATCTACAGAAATAACCTGAGCTACATAAACTGTTTCTGTTTGATAAATATGCTTTTCATATTTTTTATATTATTTATAAATGTGTTAATCGACCAGAAGTTACGTTTTTTTAATTATACATTTATAACCTTGTGTATCACTGTCATTAATGTTTTTGAAAGGTTCAATAGTAAATAGCACTTAAAGAATGCTGATAGCCAAAAAAAAAAAAAAAAACATCATTATCGTTATTGTATGCATGTTTTATTAAAAGTATGTAAGTGTTAAGATGGGTTTTTTCATAGTATAGTTGGGTTTACAAAGAAGTACATCCTCATTAGTTTAGTTTATGAATATTTATTTTTACATCTTCAAAATTAAAGGTGCAGTATGTAAGTTTGACACCCAGTGGTGGAACTAGGTATTGCATTCCTGGTTCAAAACACACAAACAGAGGTTGCCAGATTGATGACATCAACAGGAGTGTGCCTGACTATTGAGCCTAAAGGCTGATATAAGTCGTTTTATAAATAAAAGCAACGGCACGATAGAAGGATTATTTTTCATACCAAAAGCAGTTTTTGTTCGAGCCAACACCTAAAATTTATGTTTTAGAAATGGCTATTTCTTGCAGCTGATCAACAGAAAACTATGACATTGATGACTTCAGGTACACCTCGTGTGCTTTATTCAGTGGTAAATGCTAAAGATGCGCGTTTGAATGCCATTTTACATGACATTTATTGCCATACTGCTAAAAGCAGCAGCAGATAGTTTTAGAAAATAAAATAAACCATTTGAAATTGAATTTGAGAACTGTGACACAGTGCACGCCAACACATCAGTGATTCAGCATGTACATTTAATATTGTTGAATAGGTTTAATGTGTTATTAATAGATTATAAACGTTACCATTTCATTGAAGTGCCGTAAGTGCACAATTCGGTGCTTCTTAATGGCTTTATTTAAATTTCTGTTTTATTTCATCTGCAAACAGATTGTTCATCACTGCAAATCTCGTCACATAGTTTGTTGTACGTCATGGGTTACGATGTAACCTGCTCACCTAATATTTAATTTTGTAATATTTACATTATTTGCTAATTATTAATAACTACCTCATGTGGAACTCTGAATCTGCATCTCATCACTACTGTCCACTGGAGGTCGCATTTCGGTCATAGACGCATACTGTACTTTGAGAGCCTTTCTGACTAAATGAATGTAATATGCTGTTTTCCACCAAGGCAACCCGGGGTGCTGAAGTTTAATTGGCTAAACTGGCATTTGTCGGGTTAAATGACCAAAACAAAGACAGACGTTCTGGCACGTAATGCACATTTTCAAAACAGAGTATCTGACTTCACCATTGGTTTTAGATAAACAATTGTTCAATTAGCATTTTTCTTAAATATCTGCAGACAGATTATAGTGTTTTTATGCTTTAAAAACTTTTTCATGAGTCAAACACTTACCTACAGCATCTTTAAAAAAGCAAAAGTAACATTGAGCAATATGTATTTCACAGTCCTTGAACCATTAGTAAGTGTATTAACTCAAAGTTGATGTTTTGAACCGACAATACAACTGTATAATAACTTTGTATCAATGCTGTGTTTAGAAAGGAACCATTTACTTAAGCAAGGAATTGAAAGCCTAGCTTTGCTGTGACTATAGTAATGCTTAAAAGCTGTTGTTAAGCAAAAATATACTTAATGTAATAATAAATAATGAAATAAGTGATTATCACACAGTATAATTGCTTCCGGCTGTGATGCATTATTATATTTATGCATTTAAATGTTTAGACTATTTATTTCTGTTTACTGTTTGGATTTCTAAATAATAATTTATGTTCATTAGTTTAATTTCACACTACTATTTTCAAATATTTATGGTAATACATTTATTTCAATTTTTTAATTCTAATTTAAGCATGATATAATTAATAATTATAATCAATTTATGATTCACTATTGATCATTTATAATTCCCATACTTACAACATTAAAACAAGCTCAACTTCATATTGAGCAACATGTATTTCATTATCAATGTAGCAGTTATGAATGTGTGGATCATTACTTTGTCTAAATGTTGTCTACATATGTGGGGGTTTAGTGTACATATGTAGTGGTGTGCGTGTGCAAGTGTTTGTGCGTGCGTGTGTGTGTGTGTGTTGCTGGCAACCGGTGGCCATGCTCAGAGCTGAATCTTTCCCTACAGACACTTAAAGAGTTTGACCCACTGAACTCTACTGCAATGGGACTAATGCAGATTACAATAGGACAAGCACTGAAAGACTAGACCAGCTGTGTGTAGTCTTTCTCTTATTCATCCTCTTGATGTGAGAATCCCATTCCTTAAAATCTTAAATAAGAATGTACAATAGTTTAGAGTATTGCAAAAATTATACAGCGGAGAGAAACTGCAGCAGTGAGTAATTAATAGGCAGTGAGTGTGTGTGTGTGTTATGAGAGTGGGACAAGGAAGGGGGAAAGCAATAACTGGTTAGCATTTTCAAAGAACACTCATTTCAAATAAAATGCTTGCATTCCACTACAACGTCATCTCCTGTAACTTGTTATTTTTTTTAATCAGCTTTAATGGAATTTGATAAAAAAGGACATCTTATTTGGTTCCATAAATGCCTCATAAAACCAGTAGGTTAATGCTTACAACCTGTGAGGTTCACAGTAATGAGATTTTATAATTTCCCTCTAAAACTGGGTCCCTCTGTGCATGTGTGTGTGTGTGTGCGTGTTTGCGACTTTAAAGCTGTGTAATTCATTATGCTTTGTCAGTGGATCGCTCAATGTATTGAATGTATTCTCTCTAAACTAACTGACTAGTATGGCAGAGACAGGCTGAATTACGCCAATAGGCCTCAGGATAGGAAGTTGGACTTGATTTACTACTTTGAATGCTGAGCTGAATCAATGTCCCAGCCCCACAAAACCCAAGCATTCCTCCACTCAAATCATTGTTATAGCCCAGAAAAGGGAGATTATGCAGCCCTAATGGGTTTCACTCGCTCAGCGTGTTTGTGTCAGTCTGAAATCATATTTAAAGCCTGACTTCTTTCTCACACTGTCTGTTTCTTTCACCCTCCTTCTGTTGCTCTTTGTAATATGACGGATCGAAATTAGTTCTGTTCCGACACTTTTCACTTAAAGGGTTAGTTCACCCAAAAATACAAATACCATAAAATCTTATTTTTCAATAGTTCTTAAATGTAATGTACTTAAGTAAAAAAAAGTACTTACTCTTATCTGTTACCTAGTTCTTATTTAGCTCTTATGATTTCTCCCCTTCAAAATAACTTTTTACCTTGTCATATTTAGGAAATGTAGCACAATAAAAAGTAAAATATTTGATCTTTTGAATGTAGTAAAAGAAAAAGTTCTTAAAATAAAAAATTCTGGCCCATGATGTACAGTTATTAATGAAAAGATATTTGGTTGTTGTCCACCAACAATTAAATTTGTCGGTATGTGTTATCTCAGGGAGAAAGGCTTGAAACAGTTTGAGGTTGTTTAAATGATGGCTGTTATTGACTTAAATGCGAAGTATTCTTCAGTTAACAAAATGCAGTTCACACCTGAATATTACACACCGTTTGTTGTACTTTAGAGTATGTGCATTTAATGTGTACTTACTTCTACCTAAGAATATACATTTGAGGTAACTAAACTGGTTAAAGGTGCAGTTGGTGATCTGCCTAAATGCTAACCGGTTAGCATAATTTCTTTCAAATACAATTCCTCCCCTGCCATCCAAAGCCATGCCTCTTGAAATCATGAACGCGCACATTAAAGATGACAGAGACTAGATCATGTTATGATCACCACTAGATGTCATTCGCCAGTTAGAAAACTCTATAGTACTTTATGATACTACAATTCTGAATGAATTAGTATTATATCTAGCATGTTTTCAGTTGTGTAGCAAGCAAAACTAGTCATAATGTGCAATATTTCATCCATGCAAGGATTGCTAGTCTCACTGTCTCACACGGTTTGTCCTAAAGCCACTACTGTAGGCTTAGTGCTTGGCCGGTGGGGTGCAGGAATTACACTTATTACTAAGCCATACTTGCATGCTATTTCAGAATACTCAATGTAGCATGGTCAACAATATAGGAAGCATGTCACAGGCTGTCATTGTTTAAAAATGAACCAATGTGAATATATAACCAACTTCACCTCTGTGAAGCAGGCTAGGCAGAATAGTGTTATTTACTGATGTTTTGTTAAACTAAATAAAAATTGACATTATCTATGTTGTAAAAGTTCCCTTATAAAACAAAAATAGTCACATCAATCGTTCACTGGAGGATTTCAGTGGCTGAACGACATTTCTGTGCATAAAACCCATTTGTAACAACAAAATCTACATCAGCTTTGTGTGACTTAAATAGGTTTAGAACATAGAATTACCTGTCTAAAATAAATACTTTGGGTTTGGTGTCATACTTCCTCCAGCGTGCAAAAGTTACTCCAATATTCATTCAGGTTTTTAAAAAGTTTTGATGAGCATTTGTTTTTACTGCTGTCACTCGTGTCCATGTGACCATGCAAACGTCGGATCTGCATGAACAGAGGTGACCAGTTGTACAAATCTAGATTTGTTGACAGACAATTTGGGCTTCTTGGCCTTTCAGAAATATTGGATTTATCAGCCTGACAAATTAAAATTAGATGAAAATTTTTTACTCTTATGCCTTACCCAGAATATAAAAATACATATTAATACATTTAGATTAATTACTTTTAACCAGCACAACAAAAAAATGTTTCTGAAGACATTCACCTAAGGTTAGGTTTAGGGATTGGTTTAGGCATAGTGACTAAACTCAGTTGTTATTCAATACACTTATTACTAAGTATATAAACTGACAATGATCAGTACATGTTAAGTACATGTGAAACAGGACTGTAAAACAAAGTATTAGCAGATTTATTTAACGTTTCATATGTAAAGTATGTACATGCAGCCAACAGATTAACTTAGAATTTTTTGTTTGTTTTTTATTAATGTTACTTTGTTTCACAAAATAACACGTTTCATAATTAAGTTCTTAGATTTTTAAGATTTCCGCTGGTCTTTAAAAAAAATTTAAAAACAACTAAAAAGATAAATGTATGACTTAGCTGTTTAGAAGAGTATAAATTGTAAGACATTTGACCATACAT